>NC_047650.1:35569715-35769344 GCF_902201215.1 Prunus dulcis | reverse complement strand
GGGAAAATGGAGAGATGCCCTAGCAAAAGCGATGGACAACTATAGAAGCGGGGAAAATCGTACTAACGAGGTAAGTATTTTATAATTTTTGTTTTATTAAGTTTAATCTCCTAATATATATATTTTGTTAATATTGCTTGCATTTTCAATATTTTGTTAATATTTCTTGCAATTTAAATATTTTGTTCATATTTCTTGCATTTTCAATATTTTGTTAATATTTCTTGCATTTTAAATATTTTGTTCATATTTCTTGCATTATCAATATTTTGTTAATATTTCTTGCATTTTAAATATTTTGTTAATATTTCTTGCATTTTCAATATTTTGTTAATATTTCTTGCATTTTAAATATTTTGTTCATATTTCTTGCAATATCAATATGTTGTTAATATTTCTTGCATTTTAAATATTTTGTTCATATTTCTTGCATTATCAATATTTTGTTAATATTTCTTGCATTATCAATATTTTGTTAATATTTCTTGCATTTTAAATATTTTGTTCATATTTCTTGCATTTTAAATATTTTGTTCATATTTCTTGCATTTTCAATATGTTGTTAATATTTCTTGCATTTCCACTTGTTTCTTAATTTTCTTGCACTTCTAATTTATTTGTAAGGTTAATTGCATTTCCATTATTATTTTTTTTGTTACTTGCATATCCAATATATTTTAAATATTTATTGCATTTCCATTTTTTTTTTGTTAAATAGATGATTCAAGCACAAATGTGGTTCGGTGCAACCGGGGGTGGCAAAAAAAGTTTCAACCATCATGAATGTTGGGAGGTGGTGAAATATTGCAAACGCTTCATAATTATTCCGACGGGTCCCGCCATTGTGTTAAACGAGACGCCACTCCGTGATTCAATGACATCAGATTCACCTCTCGATTCTCCTATGAGTCAAGACTCACCCATCGAAAAGGAGCCGAGGCCCATTGGCTGAAAGGCCGCGAAGGCAAAGAAAGCGGGTAATTCAAGCAATAATAATTCAAAATTTTTGGAGGAAATTGCAAGGCAAAACGGCATAAGAATAGAAATGGAGCAAAAACGCCAAGATAACGAGTTGGCCCTTCAAGCTGAGTATGCACGAGAAAGGGAGTATTTGCGCAAAAAAAGATATGGACAAGACGGATCGGGAAACCATGGCGATGGATACAAGTCATATGTCCCCTGAAACAAAACAATTTTGGAAGCTAGAACGAAGGGATGTTATGAGAAGAAGACTTTTTCGGGATGATGGGCCTAGCAACACGGATTGGTTAAATGATGGAAACCATTAAATTAGTTAGCATACCTTTTATGTATTTGTATTTTTCATGTTTTCTATTAAAGTTGTTGTAATTCATGTATTTTATTTTAGTAGTAGTAATTCATAATGACTTGTATTACATTTCGTTATTTAATAAACAAAGCATTCAATAAATTACCTTTTTATTCAACATATTCCATACTTCAAACAAAACAAAATAAAAATAAAAAAAACTACAAACAAGGCACAATAATAATAACAAACCACAACCAAACCATAATAAATAAAAATACAACACAACCTAACCATAACTAAATAAAACATAACCAAAGCATCTATGCTCCATCATTCATCTTCATTGCCTTTCACCGCCCATAGATGCTCCATCAAGTGAACTTGACACATTTCATGAATATACGAAGATTGCATCTCTGTATATCGATCTATCATTCGGGTCATCAAATGACCATCCCTCACCAACGGTTCCGGCTCAAACGGTTCTCCACTTGGCCCCATGGGCCTTTCATAAATCCGTGTCAAGGCCGTGTTCATTGGATTCGGTTCGTAGACCTCTAAAGCATCATAATCGTACTCATCCTCCACAATCATATTATGGAGGATGATGCAAGTCATCATAATGCTTCTGAGGATCTCCTCATCAAACATACGGGCCGCCCCTCGAATAATCAACCACCGAGCTTGAAGGATGCCAAAACACCTTTCGACATCTTTCCTGTATCCCTCTTGATAGGTAGCAAATAATTTTTGCTTCTGGGATCGGGGATTTGGAATGGATTTGACAAAAGTGGTCCACCTCGGGTAGATGCCGTCAGCTAGATAATACCCCGTCTGGTATACTGTATTGTTGACTTGATAGGTGATATTGGGGCCCTGGCCTCTCAATACATCGTTGAAGACCGGGGATTGACCCAGCACGTTGAGGTCATTTTGGGATCCTGCAACTCCAAAGAAGGCATGCCAAACCCATGTGTCGAAGCCAGCAACGGCTTCAAGGATGATACTTTTTTGGCCTTTTCTATTTCCGTAATCACCTTGCCAGGCAGTTGGGCAATTCTTCCATTGCCAGTGCATTCAGTCGATGCTACCAATCATTCCTGGAAATCCTCGAGCTTCGGCTTTTTGTAGAAGCCGTTGGAGGTCCCTGGGAGTAGGTCTACGCAGGTAGTCCCTAGTGTCCAGAGTTTCAACAGCTTGACAAAATCTTACCAAAGCCTCCAACGTAGTGGACTTCCCCATCCGGGCAATCTCATCCACCTGATCAGCAGATGCTCCATACGCCAACATTCGTATAACAGCTGTAAGCTTTTGCGCCGGAAGAAGCCCCAAAACCCCAGTAGCATCACACTTTTGAACAAAGTATGCATCATAATTGCAAATATCATGCATGACTTTATTGAACAAATGAGGTTGCATTCTAAATCGCCTTCGAAAATCAACATCAGAGTACAAAAAAGTTGGGATAAAATAATCTTCCAAAAGATTCTTACCCCGAGAATGCCTATGTCTTTCCACATTCCGGCGGCGGCCGACTTGTGAACCACGGCGGCGACCTTGGTTCTCTTCATCTTGCAAAGCCACTGCTATGAGAACTTGTTCATCGACTTGTCTCTGCAACTCATTGATTTCATCTGCTCTACGGTTTCTCTCATTTGTTTCTCGCTCTTGCCTCTCCAAGCATCTCCTAAAATCTTCCATTGAGAATGAATGAAGTATGAATTCTAAACTATGAGAAATGAAAATATAGAAAGATGTGGTGTGAGAGGTATGAGCTGAGCCTCTGGTTTTATAGAAAATTTTGGCAAGATAGACATGCCACGTGGCTTGATTTGATTGGATGAAAATCTTATCTGAAATTTGAAATTCATCCGAAATTTGAACCATAATTTGTATGAAATTTGAATTTTGAAATTCATCCGAAATTTGAACCCAAAATTTATATGAATTTTGAATTTTGAAATTCATTTGAAATTTGAACCCAAAAATTTATCTGAAATTTGAATTTTGAAATTCATCCGAAATTTGAATCCAAAAATCTTATCCGGAAATTTTATTCGATTATGAATAGTCTTGACACGTAGGAACCCGGAAATCTTATCTGAAAATATTATTCAAATTAATTGTTTTCATTAAAAAATGCGGGAGAAAAAGCAAAAAAATGAATAGTAATTGCCCTTAGCCATGGCAATGGGTGGAAACACAAAATACTATTTGCAATTGCAACCACTATTCATGTGAATAGTGGCTGCCCTAGCTCCCCCCTTGCCATGGCTAAGGGCAAATAGGTGAAGTTGCTCTTATGTAATAAAGGCTGAAACTCAATAAACTTAAGGGTAAAAAAGTGAAAATCACCCCATAATTAATGAAAAACTTAACCATGATGCTCTCCTTAATATTTAAATAAGAACAAATAAATAATTGCATGCATGGTAAATTGTCCCACTCAATACACTAGGGTCGGAGCAAAATAGTAGGTACAGCAACCCAAGAAATAAATACAAATTGACGAGGACAAAAAAAAATGCAAAACGAAAGGCAATGCCAAAGCGAAAGACGGTGGGCCGACAACCAACAAGTCGCTCCATGTTTTTTTTTAATTTAAAAACTTTTAATTTATTTGTTTAATTTATTACAAATAGGTGCTTAACAATTTTTTTATATCTTTTAAACAACTATTATTCACTCATATAAGAACAAGTCTTCTTTCTTGGAAACCATCAGGCATAGATGCGCGTATAGCAAAGGACAAAATTAACCCAAAAAAATTCAATTGCAAAAGGCCCACGCCCAGCGCCTGTGCTATCCACCATTTCTTGTAATTACGGGTATTATATGGGTATTATCCACCATTTTAATTACTACTTTTTGGACAATTTTTTTTTTAATTTTTTTAAATATAAGCAGTAGTTTAATTACTATATGATTAAGGATGGGGGTAGTGCATGTCTTTACATAAGAGGGCATCTTCTTCTCTTTTGGTCGAAGAGGGGAACCTTCCTTGTTTCACAAGAGAAATTTGAAATTATCACATGATCACATCCCCACTGATTTTTCGTTGTTCTGTCAAATCTTTACAATATTTATTACAATAGAAAATAAACGCATTATATAAAAGTTCGACTTTGGACGACATCTTTTTTCAATTTTCTTGCCTCGTCAAAGAACCAAAAATAATAATAAGGGAGTTGATTTTTCCTCTTCTTTTGTCCACTTGCATTCTCCTTGTTGGGAATTATATGTTACCACCCCTCTTTTGTCCACTTATACTCTCTTTGTATGTTATAGTTATTTAAAAAAAAAAAAAATTTAAACAAGATAGGGCTCGTTTGGTGCACCGTATTAGACTATGAATAGCTATGAATATGAGCAAATAGTCTATGTCAGGTGTTTGGTGTCAACTTGTATTATTTAATTACCCGACTATTTTTTACGGGTTGGGCTTTTAATATTCTCCTTACCTGACTAACTAATACAACCCACACATCCCGGTTTAGATAATACACACTTAATTATACGGCTAGGGAAAAAGAACACGCGTTCTACGAAAAAAAATCAGACGCTCTTTTCATCTTCTTCTCCCTAGAGTTGTTCTCTGCTATTTTCTCCACAGGTTATTTTCTTCACTCTTCTCCAGGTGTCCATCTCTCACTCTGTCTCTTTTTCATACTCTCTCAAATATACTTTATATATTTCAAATTTTTAGTGGAAATTAGGTTATGAATTTTTCTTTTTTGGCATTTTGTTAGTCGAAAGTTTTCTTTGTATGTGATATAGTGATTCGACGTTGTGGGAATATTTAGATTGTTGGTATTAGAGTATTGCCAGTTTTCGTCCAAAAACAAACAACTGTGCTAGTGTTGGTAGTTTAGTTGAATACATACATACCTGACGACTAGGAGAGCAAAATTACAAAATTAAAATTGTATGAACCTGAATTCTAGGAACCATTTTTTTTCTTTGTCAATTGCTATTAGAAAAGCAAAGATGGACTTGTCTATTAATGACCAAATTAAGGCACTACGGCTAATTTTGGAGAAAGCAAGTGATGAAAAAACATTCCTGACATTGGATGGTGCTATGAGAAAAGCATTTGTTCTTCTCTTACTTGGGGCGAGGGAGTTGTGATTCACTCTTTGATGTAGTTTGGTTTATGAACAACTTTCTCTTTTGCTCTTATCACCTTAATATGTGATCACTTTGAATTATACATTATTTGGTACTGTTTTTATTAACATATGCGAGTATGTTGGAATTTTTATGAGATACTACAATTATGATAATGGGTTATATGAAAAAAAAATCTTGGCAAAAACAATTGAAAAACAAATCTTGTCATATGAATCTTACCCAAAAAAATTTGTGTCATTTGAATCTCAATTTCCATTAAAATTATCAAAGATTTTTTTATTTTATTGTATTTATAAATAGTCTGATATGATGTTATCCGAAACATCACCAAACACAGTATAACTTAGTCAGATTATTTATCCGGAACAGCACCAAACACTTTATAATATTATGGATAAATAGTCAGTACTCTCCGGAACAGATTAATACTATCCGACGGAAATTAGTCAGTACAATCCGACATACCAAACGAGCCCATAAAGTGTAAGTGAACAAAAAAAGAATGAGAAAATTAGCATCCTAATAATAATAAATAAATAAAAAGCCCGCCATTTTATGTTGAGTCGAAAGCTTAATAGAAAGCCGGGCCTTTGGCCCGCTATTTTTTACCATGAGAAGTACATAAATTTGACCAGGTCAATTAAAATAAAAAATCAAATGTGCAAGGCAATCATTGACTGGGGAGATGCATCGAACAGTCCGAGTGGTCAATCATCTCTCCTCCTATGGTATTTTTCAAGAACAGGACACCATAAATGTTCACTCATAAACTTATCACTGGAAAAAACTGAGGGTCATCATTCGACCATTAAATTTACTAAGTCAAAAAGGTTCTTACAGAGATTACAAGCTCAAGCAGTTTTAGATCTATTTAGGAAATTAGCACTACCTCCCTGCAACCTTCTTCTCCAACTTAGTGGAGCTAGTATCCTGTCCTTCATGAAAAATATAGCTAATCCATCAACTTCTTCACTTCATGACATCACAACTCAGCTTTGGATCGAACATACATAATGAAATATAGATTTTGAGATGAAATGGTCAATTCCTTCAAGTAACCATACTCTTGAAGAAATCAACCAAGAATCTGAATAGTCAAAATGAACCCATATGCATATTTTAAAAGTACAGCAAATTTCAAAAACCATTTTCAAAATCTCACAATGAAAAACCTAGACTTCACCAAGTAAAGAATGCAGAGTAAAATTACTCTAAAAATTTCCCAATGGGTGAAGTAGATTTCGAAAATAGAAGGAATATTCAAAAAATATTTGAAACCCTTATTTCCAGAAGCTATAAACACTCTCAAACAAATCAAAGAGAAAATCAAGTTTTCCAAAATGGTGCAAATGAAAGAGATGAGATATTAAAACTTTGATGTGCAAAGCTATGGTCATATTTTCTATTAAAAAAAAGCAGCTTCCAAAATGAAATCTTGAAAACTCATTTCCATGTCATGAACACTCTCAGACAAACCAAAGAAAAAACCAAGTTTTCCAAAGTAGTGCAATGAAAGAGATAAGAGTTTAAAACTTTGATGTGCAAAGCTATGGTGAGATTTCTCAAAAAGAAGTAGGTTCCAAAATGAAATCTTGAAATTCCATGCCATGAACATTCTCATACAAACCAAAGAAAATATTGTATCGATCAAGCTCTCAAAGTAAGTTAGAATGTAATGCATTGTTAAACTAGAACAAACTCGAGCATAGAGAATATGTTGTGCACGACTCAATATGATCAATTATTATTAGTTAGATTAATTTATAATTTGATATAATTTTTTATTTTATTAATTGATGTTTATTTTAGTTAAATTTATTGATATTGATTTTGGCTAGTATGAGAGTCCACCACTGATATTGAAGATATTGACTAATTAATATTTATTTTGGTTAATATTGCATCTCCCACAGAAAATTTTTGGATCCACCACTGGAAAGACGGAGAAAAATAAAAGAGAAAGAAGAAGACGAGAGAGAAAAGGCACATAAGAAGGAAAAGAGAGAGAGAGAGAGAGAGAGAGAGAGAGAGAGAGAGAGAGGTTTGGGCTTGAGGATTGGGTATTAGGTTGATACATTTTAGGCTAATTGTGCTTGAATATTTAAAACAAATAAGAAAATACTTTTTGTAGGAAGTAGGAATTCTTACTTTTCTGCTAATTACAAATTGACATGTGTAGAGATTTTTTCTTTTATGTTTTTTAGAATTATTTTTACATGTGTCAAAACGTGATTTGTATAAAGTAGAAATGCATCCTTCCCAAACAGTATCCAAAAAATAATATCTCACGCAACTGGTCTGGTTTGGTACCGACCTGCAGATTCATCACAAAAATTGGGACTGAAATCGGACCGGTTCAATTTGGTATTCAACCTAAGTTAATTTAGTTGGTGAACTCGGCATTTTTTATATTTTAGTATTTAAATCTCCTTCGGCCCAGTTCAATCCGGTTGATCGGTTCTGAAGTTCCAATGCCCACCCTTATAATATTAGTAGGTTGATCTTGTCTTTTTTTGACCCCAACTTATTTTATCAGTGTGGCTGACCTTAGGCAATATATAGCGGTTAAAGAGCCTTAGGGAGCAGAGCCTGTGGGTTGTGGTGGAATAGTTAATCAATGAAGAACTTTTTTGATTTGTTTGCTCGGATGACCGAGATTAAAAACAATACAGCGGTGGAGGTTGAAATAAGAGAGGTCGAGAGAGGTGATGTCTCGGTGGGAAGGCTAGTTGCTAAGATGCCACCTGCGGGTCGCAATTTGATAAGAGCTAAGAAATTCCTAGATCATAGTTCTTATACTGGTGTTCCCAGAACCGTTCATGTCATCGCAACTGCTAATGGTACGAGGACCACGACGGTCCTTTCAGCACAGTATTTCAATACCAACGGACGAGTCACCTTTCTTCTAGAAAATGGAAAACTGGTGGCGGAGGCAGAAACGATCCCCCCAAAAAGCATCATCATGAGGTAAATGATCCCTCAGTTGTCAGCTTGTATTGATATATATATGTGTGTGTGTGTGTGTGTGTGCAATATCAATAAATTTTCCTAATGTCATGATTTGTGAATTGCAGGGGTATTGGGCGTTTCTCACACTCTACACGGGTATACTCATGAGGTAAATGATCGGTATCATCTCTCTCTAATATATATATTTTAGTACATAGAGGTTCAAGCCAATTCCCCATGGATATGTGGATCTGTGTTCACCTCTTTAAGGTTGGATATGTAGCCTTACAAAATAGGACGCGGATCCTGTACTTGGTTTTTTCTAGCTTGGATCTGCTTGACTTTCTTCAGAGCATGCATGGCACATCATTTAAACATCATCCGAAAGCTAAAAACATAAAACCACATATTTTTCCCTTGGCAGCTCTTTCTTCTTCATTTTAGCATTCTCTTAAAACGTATAATTTGTTCATCTTTCAATTAAGGAAGTTTCATGTAAGTCCCTTGTAAAAGACCTTGTTTTCTCCTATTTTCCTCCACGGAAGTAGCCACGCGTATCAGATCAGGACTTATATCAGCAAAAATTAAAAGAATTCTGTCCGGATTGTAGAATTAGATAAATAGAGAGAGAGATGGCCGGGAGACGAAAGCTGTTGGCTTTTTGGAGAAAAGGAAAGGGAAAAGCGTGATTGAAAGGAGAAGAGGTTCCTCTTGGTTTTGAGAGAATGCTAAAATGGAGAAGAAGGCAGCTAGGGAAAACTATGTGGTTTCTTGTTTTTCGTGTTTGGATTATTTCTAAATGACGTGGCATGCTCAGAATAAAAATCAAGCAAATTCAAGTCTGGAAAAGAAAAAAAAAGCAAATAATGAATTTAGGGGTTTTTTCGTTGTTTTGTTTTTGGTATTACGTACTACTGATCATGAGTGTGATCGATTTGCTGACTGTGTTTTCCGTGACCACTTTGTAGTTTGCTGAGAACCGGATGGAGTTCGTGGAAATGGGTTTCAAGTTGGTGAATTTTGTGTTGGACAAGATAGTATTTCATGGTTTCTGTTCAGGTTTGTGTTGCAGGAAGCCGTGACAATATGGGCTAGTTTGTTTTTGTTTTGCTTTCAATAAAACTGCTTTAAAAAGCAGTTAAGAGTGTTTCATAATCTGAGTTTTTAAATGTTATGTCCCAGTTTTGTAAAAATTTATGTAAAAGGGACGTGTTATTTACTTATTATGTGTTGTAAAAATTTTATGTAAAAGGGATGTGTTATTTATTTATTAATAGCGAAGCCAAAATGCCAACGAATTCTAGCACATTAAAAAAGGACATTTACAAGTCCGAATCCTCGTATTTTGAAAGTGCTGTATTAAAAATAAAATAAAAATCAAGCCAAAATTTTAAAAGATCATGCGACAATGAGGTGGGCACCTATAATATAGAATTTCTTAGCAATCTCGTTTGACACGCCAAGTTTAAAATAATAATCGCCACCAATGCTTGTTTACAATATTTCTTATAATAGAAAATTGACGCGCTATATAAAAATTACTTTGTTTGCCTTGCCAAAGAAGGCCACCATATTCACAAGAATAATTTAAGCCATCTCGTTGCGTTTACGGAAATGACAAATGTGTCACTTAGAGTACGACATCAAATATTATTAAAATTCCGGAGACTAAAATGTGAAAAGGTATATTCTCAGAATCATTGCTGCATTCAAGCTTCATTTTTAACTAAGCTATGAGTCACATTTTCAGATCCTGAATATACAAATTCATTTTTCTGTTCCCATTTTATAGAAATATTTTTCAACCAAAAAAAAAAACCACTTTATAATAATTTCTAATTCTTACGGTTGATTTTTTTTAACGCGAGTGATTGGAGGAAGGGGTTTATACACATATTCATTGAGTGTCTGGATTTCAAACATCTGCCCACACGAATTGGGTGTCTCAGTTTTATATTTTCAATATACCCAATAGTATTATTTGTTCATGTATTGTAAGTGCTAGGACGGAGAAGAGGACCGGATGAAGTTTTTTTGGTTTAAGAGAGATTTAAACACATGGACGATGATTTGTGAGCTTTTCTTGTCATAGAGTTCACGCTGCCTGATATGTTTGGATTGTACGTCAAGAATAAAAATTGGTTGTATTAAAAAAGAAAACAACTTTTAAATTCTAGGGTTATTTGTAGCAATGGTCCCTCAATTATACTCGGAGTTCCATTTTAGTCAACTACAAAAATAGTTACAGAGGTCACTCAATTAGGTGTTGTGTTGCACCATTAATCCCTACTGTTAGAGAGACTTGACAGTATGGACTAATGGTGCAACACAACACCTAATTGATTGACCTCTCTGTAACTATTTTTGGAGTTGAGTGACCAAAATGTAACTCCGAGTATAGTTGAGAGACCATTTCTACAAATAACCCTTATTTATTTACTTTTTATTATTTCATTTTTATAAGGGTAAATTGCGAGAATAGTCCTCAAACTTGTATGCGGTGTACATTTTGGTCCCTAAATTAAATTATTAGTCCAAATGGTACATAAACTCTATGTTAATCGCCCATTTGATCCAACCGTTACATTCTGTCAATATTGCTGTTAAATATGAGGGCAAATTGGTCATTTCGTACGTTAAAATAAAAACTCAGTAATTGGAATATGGGAGAAGAAATCGAAGGGATGGGGTTTGGGCCTCATGATTTTTTCCTCTCTTTTTCTTCAATTATTTTCTAATTTTGTATTTATTTTAACCCTATTTTATTTGTTAATTATGAAAAGTCGTATTTACCCCTAAAATTTGGTTACATTTAACAGAAAATGTAACGGTTGGATCAAATGGGCGATTAACATAGAGTTTATGTACCATTTGGACTAATAATTTAATTTAAGGACCAAAATGTACACCGCATACAAGTTTGAGGACCATTCTCGCAATTTACCCTTTTTATAAATATTTGGAATGAATTTCCAAGTTTACCCATAGATTTAACGGAAAAATAGACAGACTTAACGGAAAGGACTAGTAATGCAACACCATACATAATTGGGGGACCTCTGCAGCTATTTTTGGACCAAAATATAACTAAGGGTATAGTTTAAGACCATTGCTACAATTAATCCTAAATTCTATCATCTATACCAAACCGAAGCTTGAGCGAAGTGAGTCTGAAGACCCTCTTGCTGGAGTGCTCTCAGACTGCAGAAAGTTTGTAGAAAAGTTGGAAATTGTGGTGTAAAAATCATGTTTACCGTGAACAGAACTGCGTGGCTGACAGTCTAGCCAAGGCGAGCTACAATGGTGAACTGGGTGTATGCCCTCTTGACTCTGCTCCAGCTTGGATTGGCACCTTATTAGCTGACGACGTGATGGGGGTCTCTAAGACCCGCTGGATTTGTTTTTATAACAGTTAGTCACCCATGAAAAAAAAAAAAAAGTGAGTCTGAAGAGACAAGTTCAAATGTCGCGAGAAGAAGCACAACCAACAGTAATGGTGGAGATGATTCAGGTAGCTGACGATGAGTTGATGACATCAAACCACTTAAGATATTCAGGATTGGAGGTGGGCACATCACCAGAGGCAACTACCGCAAGAATCGGGGTGAGCCCGATTGCATAGACTCTTTCGACGTCTTTTTGGGCGGAGGAGGAGCTGTAGAAGCCGTGGCCGTTACGGTTGGAGAGGAGGGAAGTGGATTTGTGTGGTAAGTTGCCTTTGTTGGGAAAACAGAACTTGGACAGTTAACGTGGCTGAGCAACCACGAATTGAGTGATTAGGTTAATGGAGGTAATTAGTAGAATAATTGGAGAAAGTAATGAATGAGAGCTAATTGATTAAAATTATATACATGATGTATATCAATTTGACTAATTGAATACGTTAAACAAGTAAATTACCAATGAAATAGTGAAAGGGCGGCTGTGGTTGAGTGGAGGGTGAGAAGAAGTGAGGACAAGGCCGGCAAGAATAATTTTTAAGGTTTCACCGCCCTTGTTGACCACACCCAAGTGCTTACGTTGTCGACGTGTGAACTTGGTCCACAAAAAAAAAACGGGGATTCTTTTTTGTTGAAAGAAAACGACTTTAGGAAGCTGGAGGTTCCATACATGCGCGGAAGGTGTTGATGGTTTTGTTAAAGAAAGTGAACAATTTATAAATGCAATTAAAATATTCTAATTTGCCAACGGGATTAACCCAATAAAAAATGACCATTAACTTGCAGACGAGAGGTCTCAAATTCGAATTTATAAGACATCGTAGTTGTGTGTGTGTGAGAAATTCTCATTCCCTATAGAGTCTTGTACTAAAAAAATATATATTTTAATTTGTCGTGCTAATTTAATAGGAAAGACAGCCAATCAAAAACTGACTGGTTTAAACGCCAAATGTAAAGCATGGACAACAAATATCATTTTCAAGTATATAAGTTAATCATTCCAGGAAACTTCATGCATTTTTTGGAGGAGGAGATACGGTCAACTGTCCTGATAATTGCTCAAGATGATGTTGATCTATGAGAAATTATAATATGTTTGTTTCTGTATATATATATATATATAAACATATTTTGAATTCAACACAATCTTTAGTTAAGTAGACAAAATAAACGATTTTGGGATAAAACTTTTAGTTGATCCAGGTTTAATGACTGAATACTCTTTTTTAGGAAGGCGATAAGGACAAAATGGTAGACTGTCCCTTTGAACCATCGTCAAGATTATATAGAAAGTAGTATGCTCAAACAGAAAATACTCAAATTTGAACATGCATGCACAAGTTAGAGAGAGTTTAATTGAGTTTGGGTTCATAAATTGTCAACTTCATCAAACTATCTTGTCGAGTTCTCGTTGAGGGTTCAAGCAAAACCAAGCTCAACCTAAACTCACTTGCATTCATATAAAATTTAATACCAACACTCAAATTCATGACCAAACACTAAACTTTGAAAACCCTAAAGTTATGTATTGAATAAAATGTTATCCATGTCAACTAACGTTGAAAGAGATTTCAAGTTCAAATTTTCATTCTTTGCACATTTTTGTGGGCTATTCTGTTTCGCCTTAGTCCTACACTTTTCTGTGTGTAATGGGTTCATATCAATACTGGACCTTTTCTCATTGAATTTGGGCTTTAGTAAGAAATCACAATTTGGGCAATCATTTTTCTTTAGTTTTGTAGATTTTATCACTTGCTTCTTCTTATCCACTCACTAGCGAGGAGACAGTTCAGTAATTGATGAGGCCTCATTAACCGATTGTTGGACAGAGTTGCTCTTGGACTGATCTCATCCTACCACACCAGACATCTCCAATTCGATCATAAAAAAGGGTGGCTGTGAGGGTACTGGGAGACTGAGAGAGCTGCTAGTAAGCATGAGAATAACTGAAGCCATAGTTGGCCTTGCAGCCATAGTTTGTTGCACACATAACAATCCAATTTGGATGCATCAGTTCTTGAACCAGTTCTCAAGGTGGGATCTATTAGATTTGAAGCTGTCCCTTCCTTCCAATTTTTCCATGCCTGCATGATTTGTGAATGCGAATAAACACAATATTAGAGACTAGTTTTACTTCATTCTTTCGTGTAAATCGGTCCGAATGTTTCTTTACTTACATAGCTTAGAAGATCCTCATTCTCTTCATGGCGGGAAGAACACATTTTTTGTCCACTTATTATCTCCAAAACTAGTACACCAAAGCTATAAACATTGGACTTATCAGAAAAGTATCCATATTCAGGAGCCATATATCCACTGCATGTCAACAAAGCCTATCATAAGCTTTATTTTACTTGGATTAAAACTTTGCATGGTTATGCTCAGAAGTTAGCCTAGTTTAGTATACTTACTAGGTCCCCACAATTCGAATGGTCTCGCCTTGTCTTTGATCAAGCATAAACAACTTTGTCATGCCAAAATCCGAAATTTTTGCATTCATTTCTGCATCTAACAAAATGTTGCTAGTTTTTAAATCACGGTGAATAATTCTAAAACGAGAATCTTCGTGAAGGAAAAGGAGCCCCCGTCCAATTCCTAGTATGATTTTGTAGCGACTCTCCCAATCCAAATTAGCGCACTTGATTGTATCTACATATTCAAGAAAAATTAGTAATCTGTAAAATGTAGCCACACAAATGAACTTTTCTGAAATGCATTATTGAAATAAACTAGAATTCAGTCATACCAAATATGAATTGATCGAGACTTGCTTTAGGGACAAACTCATAGACAAGAAGCCTTTCATTTCCTTCCAGGCAAAAACCAAGGAGCCTAACTAAATTGCGGTGTTGTAGCCTGGCCACTAACAAGACCTCATTTTTAAATTCCAAATCTCCTAGTGCAGAATCCGTAGATAGTCTTTTCACTGCTATATCTTCTCCACTGAGAAGCGTCCCCTGCATTCAAGCGATTAATCTGAAAATTAACTTCAATACTGTTTCTCATTTAGGCACATATATATAATTTATAAATTTTTTGCTCAAAACATTTGTGTCATTATACCCTGTAAACATCACCAAATCCACCCCATCCGAGCTTATTTTCTTCAGAAAAGTTATTTGTGGCAACTCTAATGGAGGCAAAGTCGAATTGCAAAGCCTGAAGTTATATATCCCAATGTAGAAGTGGGCTGATATATTTATATATATAACAGCTGGGTGTACCAAGTCTCCCACCAAGCTTCCCATAACAGCACTGTGGGATGTCACCAGCAATTGATACTAAGCAATTGTTGCAGTCGAGCTCAGTCAAATCTGGTGTACACTGAGCAAGTCCATATATCGTCTGAGAAATAACATTATTTTTCGAAACGTTTTCAACTGCAAATCGAAACGTTTCCAACTGCAAACTTAACAAGATCACCACCAGCCGCTGCTTCACCTCTCAATCTTTCCAGCAGAGTCATGAGCTGCCGGTTGAACCTTCCGACGTCAGATGACGACACGTTGCCGGAGCTCGTGGTATAGAAAATCGCACCGGCTTCCATGAAGCCACGTATGGAGCGGTTTGAGTAGCGTAGCATGCAAACCTCCCGCCATAGAACTGCCACCTTTTGGTTAGGGCAAGCTTGTGCGATGAAGATTGTAGAGTTACTGAGGCAACTACCGCAAGCATCGAGGTTAATGTCTCCTGTACAGAGCCCGATTTCCGTTACCGTTGGAGAGGAGAGAAGTGGAGAGAAGGCTGTTGAGGTTTGTGCGGTAAGTGCTGTTGGTGGTGTAGTTGCCTTCGTTTGGGAAAACAAAACTTGGACAGGTAACGTGGCTGAGCAAAGATTAATTGAGTGTTTAGGTTAATGGTGATGATTAGTAGAGTAATTAGAGAAAGTAATGAATGAGAGCTTGAGGAAACCATATTGAACTAATGCCTTGTGTGGCTTCCCATATGCAGTCTATAAATTATAGGGAGATTCACTATTATACCCAATATGGGGACCCAAATTATAAAAATACCCTATATAAAATGGACTTTAGAAACACACCCAAAGCCCATTTACAACATCACAAAAAAGCTTTTAACTTCTTATAAATTACAAAACTGCCATCAATTTCTTAAAACAAGCCCAACCCCAAAATCTCATAAAAATACCCAAAGCACTCAAAGGGCATCAAAGTAATTTAATAATCAATATTAAATTCAATAAGGCTAGCTATCATTTTTTGGGTTTTTTTTGGGTTTGTTTATAGGAATTCAATTGTGTAGAATTTATTTATAATATTAGTGCTAGAAATGGGTATATCACTAAATATCTCTAAATTATATGGCTTTTTTTTTTTTAATTACAATTGATTGATTGAAATTATATTATGGTTTTCTTCTTTGATTACAATTGATTGATTAAAATTATATACGTGATGTATATTATTTTGACTAATTGAAAAAATAAATTACCACTGGAAAATAGTGAAAGGGCGGTGGTTGACTGTGAAAGGTGAGGAGTGAGGACAAGGCCGGCAAGAATAATTTTTTAGAACAATTTAATGAAGTAAATGTTTTCTAGAACAATTTACAAATTCTGAAAGTATGAAGTAAATATGTGGTCTAGTCTTTCTAGACTCTTTCTTTCCTTAGAGCATCTCCAAGGGAGATGTCAAATACCAAACATCAAATTTAAATTTGATGGCTGATGTGGCAATTTGACATTTATACAGTTTTACACTCCACCAGATATGTCAAATAAATAATTATTATAACAGTCAAATCATTTAAGATAAAGAAGAAAATAATAAATAAATAAAAATAATAAATGAAAGTAACAGCCAACTATCTTTTAAAAATAATAAAATATTCATTTGAAATCTTGCTTTTGGGATGTCAAAAATAACATCTCAACCTCTAGCCTTCATTCCACATCAGCTTTGACACATCGGTTGGAGTGATGTGAAATGCTATTTCTAGCCGTTAAATGTCTATGCTGGTACTTTTGACACATCGATTAGAAATGCTCTTAGTTGATCGATATTCTTTTTTGGGAAGGCGATAAGGACAAAATGGTAGACTGTCACAACCCTTTTGAAACATCGTCAAGATTATGCTCAAACAGAAATTGTAAACTTGATCAAACTGGATCTGAGTTCTGGTTGAGGCTTCAGGCGCAAACCAAGCTCAACCTAAACTCACTCGCACTCAAATAAAACTCGATACCAACACCCGAATTCATGATCAAACACTAAACTTAAATGTTGAACTAAGATGATATTTTACATTAACTAACTCTTAATTTAGTGGCATTTATCTTCTCAATGTTGAAAGATGTCTCAAGTACTCATATCTCATTTTTCACTTATTAAAAAAGAAACCAAGATGATATATATATATATATATATATATATCCATTAATTACAAAAAGGATACGACTCGTAATGGAAAAACTAATTAAAATTCAATTCCACTTAACTTAATTATTATTAGTAAGCATATCATTAGTATTATTACGATGCATCCTAGTATCTTACCACCTTTCATTCTCTCTCTTCCCGTTTGGGCACAAAGGAACATTTTGTGGAATATTCCTTGTCTGTGGTTCCAATGTAATGGGTTCAAAACCAAAACCGGACCTTTTCGCATCAAATCTGGGCTTTAGTAAGAAGTCAAACTTTGGGTAATTATTTTTCTAAAGTAGTTTAGTCTTAGAGAGAGAACAAGAAAGCTGCGAGACCACTCCACACAGAAAACTTTGATATCACATCAAACATTTGGGTTGAAATTTTGAACATGATGATCTTAGATCCTCCATAAGATTGCTAGCTGCATGCGTATCATTTTGTGGTCGAAAAATTGACACAAAATAGGTTTTAGCTTTTTTAGGTCGAGCACGAATTAGGTTTAGCTGTTCCTAGCTGGGCTTTTGCTTTATCTGTGATCTGTCGACAACTGATAGTAATTCAATGGGCCAGTGCCACTTCAGACAGTGCCACCCTCTAGCTATAGGTATAGCCTATAGGATCAATCATATAGTTCCAATTACAAAACGAACATTCCAAAACTTATATCACTCTCAACATTGCTAGCTTGAATTAATATTTGGCCCTTATTTACTCGTCCATGGATCACATTCAAACACGTAACTTAATTAAAAGCACGCAAAAAATGGTTCTTCTATTAAAGCGCCTACTAATAACCAATTTAGAAATATGTTTTTATTTTTGTTTTAGAGAGAGTATGATGAAAATTTTGAGCGTGTGAATATCATTTTAATTTTAAAAATGTTTTCTGACGCAGCACAAGCAACAAAGGTCTCAAGTGAAACCTTGAGTAACAAGAAAACTGGATTCCACCAGAAATTAAGAGAAATTCTCTTAGAATAATATTATTAAAAACTGAGTTAATCAAAAACGTTAGACAAATCTGTCTAAATACACAACTCTCAACAACCCTCAACCCTGCAACTGCTAGAGGAGTAATTACATAAAAACTGAAAAAACAGAATTAATTCGGAGATTTAACTACGTAACTCCGAAACTGTCCAAAACAGAATTTATTGGAAAAATTAACTACCAAACTTTGACTGCAGTTTTGGAAGGCCAAACAACCTCAGAATGCCAAAATCCATCGTACGTCACAGCAAAGCTGTGAGTTAGACTCGTGGCGTCGTTCCCTTTCCGAAATGGTATTTTGCGTCCTAATCGGAGCTCGGACAACAAATCTGCAAATTCCCACTACGTCCTTTTTCTAGCTCAACCGCTATAAAATTTGTCATCTGTTCTACATCATTTTCCATATATTATGTGTTAAATAAAATGACATATCATCGATCGGTGTTCTTGAAGCTTGTTGATTTTATAGTCTAATCAAAGATCAGCATATATTTTGGATTTGATCGGCACCCGAATCAACGAATATTGGTTACGATAAATAAATAAAAAATTGGTATCAAGAACGACTGACAAAGCAATAATAAAACATCGCAGACATGCAGTCTCTTCTCTCGTATAAAGCTAGACAAGTTGAGCACATATGGATGATTTCTAGAAGAAAGAAAAGATATTAACAGAAAAGCGCAATGAGATATATATATATATATTCTGGCCTGCTGTATCCAATATTTGAATCATGGAAATGGAATTATGGACCTACTGTGGGGGTCACCTATGGATTGCCATAAACCATGCACATCCCACTTTCAAGGCTGCAACTGGCGTCGTAGCCCTGAACTGCTCAAAACCCTACACAGAGAGAGAGAGAGAGAGAGAGTATTCGTCTCATGTCAATTATATATATTACATATAGAGTCAGAGAGTCTCATAATTTTCTTTGTTGCCAAACAGTGGAGATGGGGCCATAGTGTTTGAAGAGCGCATATAGTAATCACGCGGCCATGATCGTCCTGACGAACCTTATATATAATCATGTGCAGGGCTTTTACAGCTTTTTTTTTCAGTAGCCGCGGCCAAACCAATGCTCCACCTCTCAGTCTTTCCAGCAGGGTCATGAGCTGCCGGTTGTGTTAACAGTATGCTGCTGCTGAGGTGTTTAAAGTGAGCTGGATTGTTCACGTGCTTATTAGTGTTTAGTCCACTTGAATACACGTGTATGTTAGTATAGTTTACTTACAGGAGAAGTAATGTTAGTTGGCTATATAAGCTTAAGCTTAAGCTCTGCTTAAGATTAACTTGGGATGTATAAGATTTTTCAGAAAGAAATATACAGAGTTTCTCTCTCTTTAACTTTCTCTCACTAAAACTCAAAACCTAAATCTCTTTTTCTGCCATGTTTATCAGGTTGAACCCTCTGATGTCAGATGACGACACGTTGCCAGAGCTCGTGGTATAGAAAATCGGACCGGCTTCCATGAAGCCACGTATGGAGCGGTTTGGGTAGAGTAGCATGCATTAGTCCCGCCATAGAACTGCCCCTTTTGGTTAGGGCAAGCTTGTGCGATGGAAATTGTAGAGTTACTGAGGCAACTACCGCAAGCATCGGGGTTAATGTCTCCTCTGCAGAGCCCTACTCTTTGGGCGGATGAGGATCTGTAGAAGCTGTGGCCGTTACCGTATTGGAGAGGGGGGAGGCTGATAGAAGGCTGTTGAGGTTTGTGTGGTAAGTGCTGTTGGTGGTGTAGTTGCCTTTGTTGGGAAAACAAGACTTGGACAGGTAAACGTGGCTGAGCAAAAACTAATTGAGTGTTTAGGTTAATGGAGGTGATTAGTAGAATAATTAGAGAAAGTAATGAATAAGTGCTTGAGGAAACCTTATTGAATTAATGCTTTGTACATGTGTGGCTTCCCGTACGTAGTCTATAATCATATGGGCTTCTTCATTTAAACAAGTAAATTACCGTTGAAATAGTGAAAGGGCAGTTATTGAGTTGAGGCAAGAATAATTTTTAAGATTTCACCACCCTTGTTGACCACATCTAACCGCTTATGTTGTCGTGTGATCTTGGTCCAAAAGACTAGCTCTATTAAGTATCTGTTTTCTTGAACAAACATTTTGTGGGCTATTCTATATATATTGACAAACTAACTTGATTCAACGATTAACTAATTTGATCTAACGATTAAAAGATATGATCTCACCTAAGAACCATATATAAGGCCCTCACTATAGAATTCTTGCAATATCAATACTATTGATGTACCTTTTCCAATTAAATTTGGGCTTAGTAAGAAGTCACAATTTGGGCAGTTATATATATTTTTTTTAAATACAGACAACATTTGATTTAAATTTAATCTAAATTATGGGAAGGAAGATTCGAACTCGAGTGCATAGTGAGAAGCACATCCGCTCTAACCAACTTGACGAAGTCCATGTCGGTGGGCAATTATATATCTATAGTACATATTTTTGTCTTGGTGTACCATTTGTGCTTTAGTATAAGAAAGCTGCGGAACCGTCCAAATAGAAAACTTTGATGTCACATGAAAATTTGGGTTGAAATTTCAACATCATGAATCCAAGTTAGATTTGGCATAAGATAGCTACCTGCATGCGTATCATTTTGTTGTAGACGACAACATTGAATAGGTTTTAGCTCGTAGCTAGGTTAGCTTTGCTTCTCTTTTTCTTTCTTTGTTGGCTTTATATGTGATGTGTCCACAATTGTTATTTCATGGCCGTTGTGTAATTCAATGACGCATGATGACTTCCTCTAGCTAGGTATAGCCTACATGATGCGAAATTTTATAGTGAGAGTACCATGTATGGAATCATTCTCTAGTTAAGGCCTTATTATTTAAGGCCCCTAGATGAGGATTTATCTCTTAATTATTGGATCAAACTAACCAATTTGATTCAATAGCTAATCAAATTGATCTAACAATTAAAAGTTAAGGTCTCATCTACGTATGATCAAATCTCATAAAATACCAAATACAAAAACTTACAAAAATTTATATCCCCTCTTAAGTAACCAAAAGGAAACTTCGAGTCGTATGCACAAAAAATGTTTCTTCTATTGAAGCATCCATGCACATTCATTAACCAAATTAGAAACATCTTTTTATTTCATTCTGAAAAGTGCACAATGACAACTCTGAGAGTAACATTGATTTCGAAAATGTTTTCGTTGTTTTATGTTTTTGAAATGGCATACCTTCGTTGTTCTTGAAACTTGTTGATCTTATAGCCTAATCGATATCTTGGATTCGACTAGCACCCGAATCAGCGAATGGTTATGAGAAAATAATGGCATATCGAGAATCGCTAACTAGGCAATAATAAAACAAATATCTCCCTTGTAATGCAAATGCGTATTGTTGCAGAAATGCAGTTTCCTCTCTCGTATAAAGCTAGACAAGTTGAGCAAATATGGATGATTACTAGAAGAAAGATTTGATATTAACTGAAAAGTGCAATCAGATATATATTCTGGCCTGCTGTATCCAATATTTGGTGAATCATTATGGATATGGAATTATGGACCTACGTACTGGGGTCACCTACACTTTCATGGATTGCCATATAACATGCATATATCCCACTTTCAAGGCTGGAACTGGTGTCGTAGCCCTCGACTGCTCAAACCCTACATCTACATTTAGAGTCAGAGAGTTCCATAATTTTCTTGGTTTCCAAACAGTGGAGATGGGGCCATAGCGTTTGAGCAACGCATGAAGTAATCACGCGGCCATGATCGTCCTGACGAAACTTATGCATAATGGTGCAGGGCTTTTTACAGCTTTTTTTTTTTATAGCTAGTAGCCGCGACCAGTGCCGGCCATTTACTACTACAAGTGTCTACAAATTGCTTGTATGATTGACAGTAAGAACATGAAATCCAAGAACACTGGATATCGCAACATCGCTATCAGATTCCTACACTTGGATTTTGTACAACTCACCAAGATCCTTACGAGCCAAAACTTAAAAAATAAATTTAAAACTTCGTTTAAGAAAAATAAGGTAAATATGGTATATTCTCAATGCTTTTTACTCATTTTCAATTTTTTTTTTTTAAAGTTAGGAGGAGGCATTTATCCCGGAACCAACAATTAGCCTAGCAAGCTATGATGATCCAACTCAAAATCAATTCGTTATGACTGAAAAGAGCTTGTAGGATATCTATTTTTATATATAAACTCTAAGATTGCATTCATAAGTTATCCAAAAAAGTCACCAGCCACAAAGGGCCATTACAATAACGAAGCGATCTAACATTAAAATTAAGACAATCTGGTGCGCATTCACTAACGATCACTCAAGATCAAAGAAACTCTGGCATAGGCATCCCAATTAAGATTGCAAACTCAAAATAATAATAAAAAAGATAAAGCTTGAAAAAATCATAACAATACAAATAAAACTCTCACAAATGAGAGATGAAAAGTTATCACAAAGGATAGGTGAAAGACTCTCACAAAATGAGAGGTGAAAACTACATAGAAAACTTGAAAGTCTCTACGACTTATTCCAAACATAAAGAAACCGCAACAAAAAATGTTAGTGGAGATCCAACCGAAACGCTGGTGGAGATTCAACGCCGAGACGCAGTCGAATGTGATGGTTGAAGGAAAATCATAACAAAACAAAGACAAATAGGGAAAACTTTGTCTATAAAAATGGGGGAAGGGGAGAAGGGAGAGGAAGAGAAGAGGGGAAGATGAACAGTCCCCACACCCCCATGTGTAAAGAAAAACGTCACTCCTATGATTGATCAAATGAAAAGACAGATAAATATAAATAGTTACTTCCTTAATTATATATGTTGTATAGTCTCATAAGGTTCACTTTTTCCTTTTTCTTTTTTGTTCTTCATTCACTACTACATTTTACACTTTGCGCGACGAAGAGAATTTCGTCGCGCAAAATACACTGTAGTCGCACAAATTTTAACGCGACAAAAACTTCGTCGCGCAGAATCCGTCGCGCAAAGATCGTGAAGAAAGACTTTGCGCGACCAAGTTTTCATTGGTCGCGCAAAGCGACTTTGCGCGACGAAAAAATATTGGTCGGCAAAGTAACTTTGCGCGACGAAAAAATATTGGTCGCTCAAAGTAACGTTGCACGACGAAAAAATATTGGTCCCGCAAAACTTTGCGCGACGAAACACATTGGTCGCGCAAATGTTTGCGCGACGAAAAATATTCGTCGCGCAAAGTTTTGCGCGACAACAAACATTGGTCGTGCAAAGTCTCAAAAAAATTTAAAAAATAAAAAATTCCCGCGTTCCATTTTTTGGTACCCGCCCACATTTTTAGAGTTTTGCGCGACGAACACTAACGTCGCTCAAATATTTGAGTGACGAAATATTTTTTTGTGTTTTAAATTTTTTAATTAAAATAAACTAATTTTTACTTTTTATTATTATTTATTTAATATTAATTTATTCAAATTTTTACTTTTTAAATATAATTTAATTGTATGATTTTTTTTTAAATCACTTTAATTTAAATTGATATTAATTTAATTATAGTAATTTTTTCAAATTTTTACTTTTAAAATTTAATTTAATTGTAAGATTTTTCTTAATTACTTTAATTTAAATTGACATATTCAAAATAANCACTTTGCGCGACGAAGAGAATTTCGTCGCGCAAAATACACTGTAGTCGCACAAATTTTAACGCGACAAAAACTTCGTCGCGCAGAATCCGTCGCGCAAAGATCGTGAAGAAAGACTTTGCGCGACCAAGTTTTTCATTGGTCGCGCAAAGTGACTTTGCGCGACGAAAAAATATTGGTCGCGCAAAGTAACTTTGCGCGACGAAAAAATATTGGTCCCGCAAAGTACTTTGCGCGACGAAAAAATATTGGTCCCGCAAAACTTTGCGCGACGAAACACATTGGTCGCGCAAAGGTTTGCGAGACGAAAAGTATTCGTCGCGCAAAGTTTTGAGCGACAAAAAATTGGTCGTGCAAAGTCTCAAAAAAATTTAAAAAATAAAAAATTCCCGCGTTCCATTTTTGGTACCCGCCCACATTTTTAGAGTTTTGCGCGACGAACAATAACGTCGCGCAAATATTTGCGCGACGAAATATTTTTTTTGTGTTTTAAATTTTTTTAATTAAAATAAACTAATTTTTTCTTTTTATTATTATTTCTTTAATATTAATTTATTCAAAATTTTTACTTTTTAAATATAATTTAATTGTATGATTTTTTTTAAATCACTTTAATTTAAATTGATATTAATTTAATTATAGTAATTTTTTCAAATTTTTACTTTTTAAATTTAATTTAATTGTAAGATTTTTCTTAATTACTTTAATTTAAATTGACATATTCAAAATAAAATTACATATGAAAAATAGTGATCAAATTATCCAATAAATATTTATATATATATATAATATTCAAAATGTACACATGAATTAACAAAGTACAATAATAAAATCCTAATACAAGCATATTGTGGTGGTGGTGGCGGATAATATGTTTTGATAGCTTCCTAATCCTCAACTTTAGCCATCAAAGTCTCGATGATTACCTACAAAAAAAACAAATATGGTCAAATAACAACAACAACAAAAAAAAAGAATGCATAATCTCCCCTAAAATTGTTATACCACAAATCCAACCCAAACTCCAATCTCTCCCCTTTACTCAACCCCAAACCCCACACAAACTCAAAACTAACTCCAAAAACACATATTAATGAAAAAAATTTAAAATTTGGAGAGATATACCTTTTGGCAAGATTGAGAGTGAGTGAGAATGAGAGGGAGAAGTGAGAGAATTAGATAAGATAGTGATAGATAGATGAGAGAGTGAGAGATAGTGAAAAGATAGATGAGAGAGTGAGTGAGAGTGAGAGATAGTGAAGAGAGAGATGAGAGATTAAGTGAGAGGAGTGAGTGTGAGAGAAAGGGTGGGATTTGGGGAGAGGGAAAGAGAGAGGAGAGGGAAAGAGAGAGGAGAGGTAAGAGTAGAGAAAGAAATTGAGAAAATGGTGGAGGAGTTATTTCGGTTTTTAAAAACCGTATCACTTTGCGCGACGAAAATACTGTTGGTCGCGCAGAGTTTTGCGCGACGAAACATATTGGTCTCGCAAAGGTTTGCGCGACGAATATAGTAATATTGGTCGCGCAAAGTCTAAAAAATTATTTTTTTAAAAAAAAATTCCCGCATCCCATTTTTGGTACCCGCCAAAATTTTTAAATTTTTGTGCGACGAAAAATACATATTGGTCGCGCAAAGTCTAAAACAATTATAAAAAAAATTCCCGCGTCCCATTTTTGGTACCCGCCCAAATTTTTGCGCGACGAAAAATATATATTGGTCGAGCAAAGTTTTGCGCGACGAAACATATTGGTCTCGCAAAGTTTTGCGCGACGAATATAGGAATATTGGTCGCGCAAAGTCTAAAAAAATTATTTTTTTTAAAAAAAAAATTCCCGCATCCCATTTTTGGTACCCACCAAAATTTTTAAATTTTTGTGCGACGAAAAATACATATTAGTCGCGCAAAGTCTAAAACAATTATATAAAAAAATTCCCGCGTCCCATTTTTGGTACCCGCCCAAATTTTTGCGCGACGAAAAATATATATTGGTCGCGCAAAGTTTTGAGCGACAAAAAATGTTGGTCCCGCAAAGTTTTGCGCGATGAATACAGGAATATTGGTCGCGCAAAGTCTAAAAAAAATTATTTTTAAAAAAAAAAATTCCCGCATCCCATTTTTGGTACCCGCCAAAATCTTTAAATTTTTGCCCGAGGAAAAATACATATTGGTAGCGCAAAGTCTAAAACAATTATAAAAAAAAATTCCCGTGTCCCATTTTTGGTACCCGCCCAAATTTTTGCGCGACAAAAAATATTGGTCGCGCAAAGTCTAAAGTTTTTTTTTTTTAATTTTAAAAACCCGCGTCCCATTTTTTGTACTCGCCCAAATTTTTTGAGTTTTGCACGACGAACTGTTGGTCGCGCAAACTTTTGAGAGACGAAAAATTGGTTCGTAGCACAATATTTATAAAAATAATTGTTATGAATAATAAAAAAATAAAAATATTTTATTTTATGATTTAAAATATAATTAAGGTGAAAGCTACTTAATAAATGTATATACTATTCAATTTCTTAAGTGTTATATGTACAAAATAAATAAATTTAAAGCTACTTAATAAATAAATATATATACACACACACACACTTCAACGATCTAACCATAAGACTTGTTTGTATATACTTCAAGATCGTATACCCCAAAAATCACAAAAAACAAACATTCAGAGATCTAGTAACGGGACAAAACTTTTCGATAGTTATAAATGAAAAATCACGATTTAACGGTTATTTTAACTCCGATTTTGATGATTTTTTACAGCTACACTCCTTGACCCTATATGAATACAATGACTAAATTTGATCTTCAATTTAAAACATTTGCACTAGTGGATACCACAAAATGTTATGTTATATTTAACGAAAGTATAAATAAACTCTTAATTGTTAGTGAATATATTGTTTTGATGGCATATGCATTCTACGAAACTAGTTTCAACGATCCAACCGTCAAACTTGTTTTTTTATACTTCGAGATCATATACGCAAAAAATCGGAAAAAATAAACATTCATAGATCAAGTAACGGGACAAAACTCTTCGACGGTTATAAATGAAAAATCATGATTTAACGGTTATTTTAACTCCGATTTTGATGATTTTTTTTACAGCTACACTCCTTGACCCTATATGAATACAATGACTGAATTTAATCTTCAATTTAAAATATTTACACTAGTGGATACCACAAAATCTTATGTTATATTTAACGAAAATATAAATAAACTCTTAATTGTTAGTGAATATATTGTTTTGATGGCATACACATTCTACGAAACTAGTTTCAACGATCCAACCGTCAAACTTGTTTCAACAATCCAACCGTCAAACTTGTTTGTTTATACTTCGAGATCATATACGCCAAAAATCGGAAAAAATAAACATTCATTGATCAAGTAACGGGACAAAACTTTTCGATGGTTATAAATGAAAAATCAAGATTTAATGGTTATTTTAACTCCGATTTTGATGATTTTTTTACAGCTACACTCCTTGACCCTATATGAATACAATGACTGAATTCGATCTTCAATTTAAAATATTTACACTAGTGGATACCACAAAATCTTATGTTATATTTAACGAAAGTATAAATAAACTCTTAATTGTTAGTGAATATATTGTTTTGATGGCATATGCATTCAAAAAAACTAGTTTCAACGATCCAACCATCAAACTTGTTTGTTTATACTTCGAGATCATATAGCCAGAAATCGGAAAAAATAAACATTCAGAGATCAAGTAAGGGGATAAAACTTTTCGACGGTTATAATGAAAAATCAAGATTTAACGGTTATTTTAACTCCGATTTTGATGATTTTTTTCTGCTACACTCCTTGACCCGATATGAATACAATGAAATAATTCGATCGTCAATTTAAAATATATATTTTCTAACAAAAACCCAATCCGAACAACAAGAATATATTTTTCTAATAAAAATCCGATCCGATCTAAAATAATAAATTTAAAGTTACTTAATAAATATATATACCGTTTAATTTCTTAAGTGTTATGCATACAAAATAAAAAAAAAAAATAAATTGGTTTAGGTGACAAAATGTTTGGATTACGTCATGGAAAAATTTTTAAAAAATATTTTTTTTATTTTTTTTATTTTTATAAGGACTTTGCGCGACGAAGTTTACTTTTCGTCGCGCAAAGTCACTTTCAGCGACGAATTATTTTTCGTCGCCCAAAGTCACTTCACGTGAGCGACGAATTATTTTTCGTCGCGCAAGACTTTGAGCAACGATGTATTGTCGTCGCGCAAAAGTTTGTCGCGCGAAGTGACTTTGGGCGACGAATTATTTTTCGTCGCGCAAAATTTGGTCGCGCAAGACTTTGAGCGACGATGTATTGTCGTCGCGCAAAAGTTTGCCGCGCAAAGTGACTTTGGGCGACGAATTATTTTTCGTCGCGCAAAATTTGGTCGCGCAAGACTTTGCGCGACGATGTATTGTCGTCGCGCAAAAGTTTGTCGCGCGAAGTGACTTTGGGCGGCGAATTATTTTCCGTCGCGCAAAATTTGGTCGCGTAAGACTTTGAGCGACGAAGTTTCAAGTTTCGTCGCTCAAAGTCACTTTGCGCGACGAATAGTTTTTCGTCGCGCAAAATTTGGTCGCGCAAGGGGTTTTTTTTACTAGTGATTACTGCCTAATCATACCCCAGAAACTCATCTTCTTTGCTATTGACTCAGTTACTTTGACTTCCTGTATAAATTATCTCTTCCCGGAAACAAACACAAAAACAAAGAAAAAACCACTAGTCTCTCAAAAAGAAAAATCTCCTGGCTAATATGGTGAAACGTTATTGGGCTTATTTAATATTAAAATTGAATAAAGATTTGATTGTTATTGACTTCTTTACATGATTAGTTATGTCATTTCAAATCATAAACTTCATATCAACACACCCAATTTTCCTCCGGATTCTTATGAACTCTTTCACAAATTTTTCTCACTCCATTGTTAAACAGTGGAGAATCAACACAAAACCATCCTACTAAATGCTCCACTTATATTATAACACGTGTACAAGATGTATCACATGGTCATACCGTAATACTCTATAATCTCTCTAGATTATGAGAGTTCAATTTAAATACATAACAAAACAAAAATTCTAAAAAAGATACAATTAAATTCACACAATATAAACCCCCCAAAAAAAAAAAGTAATTATAATAGAATTGAAATTACAATACACAAAATCTACCTTTACGTTTCAATAGAAAAGGTCAAATTCATCCTGAGATCATCTTTGGAGCAGATAAGAAATCTACCTACAAAATCCATCTCATTAATACTAGAGACTGTTTGATTAACGAAGTAATCAAGCATCTGTCAGTGAAAAAAGAACTAGTCAATTCAACTCCCAGCCGTTGGATTGGCTTCGGAGCCCGTGTGATGCATCTTTCGAGATCCATCCCACGGACAAGATTCAAGCGTGGGTTTTTACACAAAGATCGACGTCGAAGTATAAAACTTCAGTCAAATCTTTCCAAAACAGGTAACAAGACAAACGGGTTGGGAACACGTGGTACAGAGCCTTAATGACGAGAATGCCCTCCACCATCAAATCAAACTGCACTGATCCTTATACAAATGCTGGGGTCACTTCAGTCTTTAATGTTATGTCCGAGCCATTGCTATCATATCAGTGTCAAAAGCTGTCAGGGTCGTTTTGGTCTTTTCGGTCAGCATGACCAACGTTTGCATGTGGAGATTCTATTGGCGAGAGATTTTACTGTACAAGTGCCACGTGACTGCCAGGGTTGACGGTAAGTATAGGTCACGTGACATCAGCGTTGCCGTCTGGGCCCGAACTAAACTCTTGAGACATGACGCAAACTTGACCCTGGCATGGCATCTACGATGTGTCGTACATTCTTCTTCCCCAAAACTAATTAAGGCAAAAACATAATTTCGTAAGTACAATTTTTTTTTGGTGAAAGATTTAATAATTGAATGGAAATTAAATTGTGAGACTTGTGACTTTAAGTATATTACTATTACGAATTGGTATGTATCAATTGGGAATAGTCATGTTTTTAACCGATGAAAAATACAATATTATTTTTGGAATAAAATAATAATACCTTATGTTTTAAGTTGCATTGTTTCATATAAATTGAAACATTGCACTTCTTAGCTTAAGTTGCATTGTTTCAAAGTAATTGAAACATTGCACTTCTTGCTTATGGTTGCAATATGAAAAGACACATTTATTGATATTTTTCAGTCACATCTTTTCTGAACAGAGGTCTTGTTGCCTATAAATAGAGAAGGTCCTACAACATTTGATTCATCTAATTGTCATCCAACAATAGTAGTTTTTTGAGCATTCTTAGCATTATATTTTCAGAAATATAGTGAGTTTGTATGAGAGAATTCATACGTACAAGTTTGAGTTTACTTTTCTTGGGGATTATAGTGCTACTTCAACAAGAAGTCGATCGTTGTATCTTGAGAGACGTTTGTTAAGCAAATCCTAAAAGCACCTGTGAGGAGGCAATTTCATCTTAAGAAGATATAACCAAGTTCTAGACTCAATTATTTGTAAAGTATTCTTAATTTTCCTTGTCGTTATTTTCTTGTATTTATTTCAAATTTATAGTAAAATTTTATTTTCAAAAATTTATAAATATAGCAATTATCTTTATATTTTACCAACAATAAGTACATTTGCTCCTTCATCAAATTCATAATCATTCATGCAAATGGAAATAACAAACTTTTTTGGAACATAAATAAATTAGTTAAGTATAAATGACTTGGAGGAAAAGAAAAAAAAATTATTGTTATGTTTGTTTGTTCATTTCGGTTGATAATTACCTTATGATTACAAATCAATATTAATAGGGCAAATTGTGGGGTGGGTGTGCGTCAAAATGAGTGGTTAGCACTTCATGAATTTGGACTTGTGAAGGGCATCTTGCTCATGCACGCTCTTGAAAACAATTTCCCATAATTTACAAATCAACTCCATCGAGTCCTCTGATAAATTATCATGATGAGGGAGAGATGTCCTAAATGCAGAGATGGGTTTGTCCCTAAAATTGCACAACTATAACGTTGAAGTTCGAAAACTAGTATGGGGCTCATCGACATTTCAGTTGCCAACCCCAACTGTGAAGAGAGAGAGAGAGAAAGAGAGAGAGAGAGAGAGAGAGAGGTGTGAATGTTGCTTTCGATCTAACTAAACTGTATACAATACACAGTGTATATATGAAAAAGTTGCTCAAAATTACATATGGAGAAAGACCTTCTTCTTCTCAGCATGTCTATCAAAGTATGAATGAGATGGAAGTTCCATAGTATACTAGATCCCTGTCATCATAATATTTTAGACAAGAATCTACTTTACAGGAACGCCAAGCTTCATTAATTCATTCTTTATGTTACATCAGGGTTCATAATAAGTCAGAAACTAATAATCAGATATTCATTAGCCAACTTAGGGGTAATTTGGATTATGTAATCATTAGCTTAACCTTTTTTTTGGAGAAAAACTCTCATACAACGTGAATAACACTTTTTGTTATTTTCGACTAATAACAACAAATATACAAAATAGTGTTATCTCCGTTATAAAAAAGTTTTTTTCCTTCTTTTGACTAGAAGATTAGATCGAACCTAAAAAATTAAAATTATATGTGAATTCAGCTGAGATCAGCAAATTGTCCCCATTTTGCAAAACTCCAAGCTGCCCTACATGCCTAGTGCTTTAATTAGAAATCAACAGGTGTAAAGATTGAAGAAAGACAAATTAATATGATAAATAGTAGGCCATGGCTAGCAACTGAAACTAATGCGCTCCAACTAAGTGCATATTCCATGAAGAATAAAGATATTTCCCCTAGATTTTATTTCTCTAACCTAGATTGTGCATTTCATTTTATATTGAATCCATTCTAGCTCCCCTAGATCCTCGTATCCAAACACCATCATGCATTGAGGTTATTGGGATCTTATTTCCTCATTACCCCCAAACATATATTCTTCTTCTTGTCCCTTGATTGTCTCGCCAACTTTCGACAAGTCTAATTGTCTTAATTAAATGGTGCGTTAGCTAGAAGCATATGCAATCGTCATGTGTCTATTGTGCCTACCAAAATTTTAAAAATTATATACGTTCCTTTATCATACGATACAATACGATAGTCAACATGATTAATGATAAGTAATTAATTCTAAATTATACGCCTATCGTGTTGGTTAAAACAAGAATTTATGTGTTCTCTTATTATACAGATCAAGTTACTACCTAATTCACTACCTTATTTTAATATATAATTAATAAGATCAAACTATGTGTTCTCTTATCGTACAGATGAAGTTAGAGAATTCACAATAGTTAGCATTAAATAAGATCTAAAATTAAAAATAGTTCGCATTAAATAATGGTTTGAAATTCTCATTAAATAAAGCAGCATTAAATTATAGGGAGTCACTCCTAGAGGGCTCCCTATTTTAAGAGGTGAATAGGAAGCGTGGTTGAAGTTGCATTTTTACAATTTTTTCCTAAAATTTGTCTAAGAAGGTGATTTAAGGAGCCCATTGTGAATGCTCTTAACTACCTAACTCACTACTTCTTCCAATATATAATTAATAAAATCAAACTATATGTGACAAAGAGTTTTAGTCAACTTTTAATTTAACTGTGATTACAAAAAGCTGGCATGCTAGAGGCAGCAAAAGAACAAGAGGGTAGGGAACAAATGACAGCCATGTATATCTTTTGGCCTCCAAAGACAAAATATAAATGTTGGGATTTTTAGATTTTCGGTCGTCTTTTATCTGTATTATGAACTTTTTCATGCAACATTTTTACATGACAACAACTTCACATCAATACATAACCGATACCAAACCACTCATGACTCTACTCATTTTCTTCCCAATGTTGAGGAAAGTGTTCCTCCCCTGGAGCCTCTTCTTCTTTTAAATATAATAACTGAGTTATCAAAATAAATAATTAGAGACAACAAGCTTCCAAAAAAACAAAACTTTCCTTTTTCATGTTAATTATATCAACGGACAAAATTGTAGGACTGCCATCTGTTTAACTTTTAAAGTAAAAGTATTTTTTTATTATTACAAATACCATTACCAAAAACAATAGTATTGTTATAATAGTAAAAAATTATTTACATGTACACATATGTATATTTTAGTTACAATTATTTTTTTTTTATACAAACGATAATTTAAACTGTATTAAATTATTTTAATTTATTTGGGTTGTGGATTTGCCCTAATGCTGGTGGTGAGAGTGACCAATCTTTCCCTAAACTTTTTTCGAAAAAGAGAAGAAAAAAGCACATGACTATAATGTACTGCTTTAAACCACTACAGGAGTTCACTAAAAAAAACGCTACATAAGGGTCCAAATCTCATATCACTCCCAAGTTGTTAGTAAAATTACTTTTTAAAATGCAATCGACATCAAAATGTTGGAATACCATTTTCGTGTTGTTACTTTGACGGCAAGAATTATGCCATGTGGCGCAATAGTACGCGATCGGACGGCTGTTGACACAAGCAAATATTCCTCACCGCTGCTTCCTGCGGTGCAACAACTACTCCCTTGCTTATTTGGCAATGGCATCCACAATTTCACCCCACGCTTCTCAACCGCGTCCTTCTTGTAAAAAACTGAAAGAAATTGATCTGACCGATTTGAGTTTTGATCGCCCTAATAGTCTCATATGGAATCTAAATCAATTTATTGTGCCATATGAACTTGGATAACAATCTAATCTCATATCGCTTCAAAAGTAGAGTGTTTATACGTTTTCTCCTTCACATACTAGATGATCAATATGCACTTTTTTTTATCTCCATCTCCCTTTCTTTGTACCCACCATCTTTAGTCATTCTCACTGGGTATTTACATGTTTAAATTCAATCAGCTGGCCGATGTCTGTTTGAGAACTGGCCAGAGAGGGTACAAACCAATGTTGTAAAGTGCGAGTGGGACATGTCCAATGCTCCAAAATTCAACTTAAATTAAAAGCCCACATAAATGTATTTATACCTCCCCTTTGCCCCATTGCCTACTACTACAACTTCTACCCTCCCAAAAACTCTGCACACAGAGAGCTGAGAAGGAAGCCTTGAGAAAGAGAACCAAATCCTTTCTCTTAACCTTCACGCCTCCATTACACCGCTCTCTCTCTCTCTCTCATTCTCTCAGTTTCTCTCTCTACCTATCACTTCTCATAATAACTCTGGTTTTTTATTTATTTATTTGCTTACTCTCTTCTCTATGCATTAAAAGGTCCTCATCAGTCCTCAGACATCTCATACCGCTGATTCGCTTTGCATTGAACTTCCCTAAACCCTTCATCCCACCCTCTTTAAATTCCTTCCCACCTCATCCATCCACCCCCCAAGATTTTCTTTTCCTCAGCAAAACAGAGTGAAAGAAACAGAGCCTTAACAGAGTCTTCAAAACAGAGCAAGTAAAAAGAAACACAAAGGTTTCTTTCCCTTTCCCTCTTTAAGCCTCTCTCTCTCTCTCTCTCTGTCTCTGTCTCTCTCTCTCTCTCTCTCTCTCTCTCTCTCTCTTTTCTTGGGATTTTCCTACATGGGTTCTTGTAAAGAAAACCAACAAGAAAACCCACAACAATCAAATTGTGGGTTTGTTCAAGGGCCTATAATTGTAGGCGCAGGACCATCTGGTCTTGCAGCAGCTGCTTGCCTCTCCAACCATGGCGTCCCTTCGCTAATTCTTGAGAAAAGTGACTGCATAGCTTCTCTATGGCAGCACAAGACCTACGACCGCCTCAAGCTTCACCTTCCCAAACAATTCTGTGAGCTTCCACTCATGGGCTTCCCTGAAGATTTCCCAAGGTACCCAACAAAATTCCAGTTCATTTCCTACATGGAAACCTATGCTTCACACTTCTCAATCAAGCCCAAGTTCAACCAAGCTGTTCAGAGCGCTGAGTTTGATTCTGGGTTTTGGAGGGTTAAGACTCAAGATTTTGAGTACATTTCCAAGTGGCTTATTGTGGCCACAGGTGAGAATGCTGAGCCTGTTATACCAGAAATTGGTGGGATGGAGAAATTTCAAGGCCCTATTCTTCACACCAGTCTCTACAAATCTGGCTCTGATTTCAAAAACCAAAGAGTTTTGGTTGTTGGCTGTGGAAATTCTGGCATGGAAGTCAGCCTAGACCTCTGCAGACACAATGCAAATCCTCATATGGTTGTTAGAAACACTGTAAGCCTCCACTCTCTCTACGTTGTTTCAGCATAATTTTCTTTTCTGGGTTTTGTTGATTTATGTTTGCAATTTTGATGCCACAGGTTCATGTTCTACCAAGAGAGATGTTTGGTTTCTCAACCTTTGGAATTGCAATGGCACTTCTCAAATGGCTGCCGTTGAAACTTGTTGACAAGGTCCTCTTGCTACTGGCCACAATCATCCTAGGCAACACAGACCAATTAGGCCTCAGGAGGCCAAAAACTGGTCCAATTGAGCTAAAAAATGCCACAGGAAAAACCCCCGTGCTTGATGTAGGAGCATTGTCACAGATAAAATCTGGCAAAATAAAGGTACTTGCTTTAAGCCTTTAACCAACCCAAAAAAGAAACCAAAAAGAATGGTTTGTGATTCATAGCTAACTTGTTGGTATTGCAGGTGGTGGTGGAAGGTGTGAAAGAGATAACAAGAAATGGAGCCAGATTTATGAATGGACAGGAAAAGGAGTTTGATTCTATAATCTTAGCAACTGGGTACAAAAGCAATGTGCCTACTTGGCTCAAGGTAAGCTTGACAATGCCCAGCTGCAACTTTTTTTTAGTATTTACTTCTATCTTTTTCTGCATCACCTGTCACTTTCTTTCTTGGACACATGCCACATACACCTACAAAACCCTTCTTTTCTCCATGCAAAAAAGAATAAAACAAGTCGGGTTTTTTTTGCATTTTGGTTTGCCTCTTCATGTATGATGGCTACTTCTCAGGCAGTATGCATATTTTTTTAAAAAATTATTAAAATTATTAATTTTAATTTCAGGGTTGTGATTTTTTCACCAAAGATGGCATGCCCAAAACACCCTTTCCTGACTGCTGGAGAGGAAGTGAAGGACTTTACACAGTTGGCTTCACAAGAAGAGGGCTTCTTGGAACGGCCTCTGATGCTGTTGAGATTGCCAACGACGTTGCTCAACTTTGGAAGACAAACAAAGACTGCAGGAGTTCTTGTAATTCTCATATTATTCTTCTGAAATAATGTTTAACAATATTGACTTGCTGTATAAAAAAAAAAAAATTAAGGAAGGAAAAAAATAAACAAGTGAGAAATTAGGTTATTCTCTGAGTTAGTGGTGTTTACAGGTTCAGTGGTGTTTACAGGGGATAATGATTTTTATTTAGCTTTTTTTTTTTAGTACAAGCGATAGTCTAAACTAGAGAGGATGAGAATTTTTCACACACACAACTATAATGCTGTGGGGATTGGAACATGAGACTTTTGGTCCTCAATTCTAGGTCTTTTCCACTCGGCTAGATTCCGTTGACGATTTTATTTAACCTTTAGCTAGCAAAGGCTTGTGCTTCAATTTTCTCTTCTTCTTTTTTTTTCTTTTTTTTCTTTTTCTTTTTTGGGTTTGTATATGTAACAATTTTGCTTGGGGTCTTAAATTTCCTTTCCGTCACATGTATGTTCCTTAGCTTTGTACAAACAATTTCAGAAATAGAATGTATTTTTAGCTCCACAAGTCGTGACAAATATGCAAGGCTCTAATTACAAGTCAAATTAAACATATATAGCATCACTATCATCGATCATTTCATATATCTCAGTTTTATGGGGATTGTTGGTACATGAATTGTCATCTTCCAAACCCCTACATTTCTTGTTTCTTAGTTTTGATCGATCCCTTTACCTTTTGGCAATAAGTGCAACTAGTGGATTACATATACATATCTTCACAGATTTTTTTTTCTTCCATATTGTGGATATGTTTGGTGATTAACATGTTATTGATAATGATATCGAAACCTTATCAATATCATATCGAACTATTTAATTTTGGCTCATGCTAGGCAAAACTGATTGGTATATCTAACTTCAATCTTGAGGGGCCAGCTGATATACAATAAGGAGATATAAGCATGTTTGGCTTGATGAACATAAGCGTAGTTGAACATATGTTCTTTTAGAATCTTAAGTGCCCATATGGTACTCTCTAAATCGTTTTGCAGAGCTATGTTCATGTGGTGATTATGCTTTGCTCTGAGGCTTGTTATTGGATTGAAATTTATAAAGTTCAACAAAAATATAAAGTGATGCCATTGGGTTTTTTTATTTTTAAAATGTCATTATTCGCTTCTCGCGGTGTAATTTCTCTCTTATCATTTGATAAGGAATGAGTGCATTTCTTTTTGGTTTAACCAAGATGATTTCCGTATTTGGTGACTAGTATTAGATTGGATTGGATACTCCCTTACATTTAAAACATGTTTAAGGAAGAAATGTACCAAGTTGAAGGTAGAAGATGGATTACTTATTAAAAAAAATTTATCCCATCTAATTCATACAAAATTGTAGGATAACAACACCTTATAACTAATCCCTCCTAATCCCCCAACATGAAAACTCATTCATCCCCTTCATTTCCTCCTTAGTGACTTTTCCAGTCCAATCAAATACTAGTCACCAAACATGACAAAGTCTAATGATAGCTTCTAAAATGAATGGACTAAGATAAGTCTCATCTCACATAATGTAATATAAAACTTGCTCACTTTTATAATTATAGGTTAGAGCATTTAACTATTTAATTTTTCAGCGGAATAGATGAATTTTGATTTTGAGATTTCTATCAACGTTAGGAGAAATATAATTTATGGTTTAAACTAAGAAGCCGAATTGAATATAGATCAAATTAATGACATATTTTACTAATCTGTAATTGGGTAAGGATGAATTGAATTGAGGAGGAATTAGAATTCATATTCTAATTGAAGCTGTTTACTAAACTATATGGAATCAAGGTATGAATGATTTCCTCATACGTCGTTTACTAAATTCTCATGAATCGAAATTGAAACAAGTTTGATTACTAAAAATGCCCTTCTTATTCAGTTAAAGTGGATGACAAATTTAAAATTTTAAAAATTGTGTGAGGATATAATTGGTAAAAATGATGGATTCTTGATGGGTTAGTAATCCAAAAATTGATACCTCCCACCCAAGAGTCCAATTCCTCTAACTCCTAATTTTGTATGAGCGTCATTTGCATTTTGATTCCTTTATATAAAGTAAACACATGAGTAATCCGTAATCGGAATCCAACTCCTTATTTTAATTATGAGGATTAATAAACATGTTATATATGCAAATGTTGCTATGCGGTGCGTTTTGATGCTGAGCTGATGATGTGGCTGTCTCCACTCTCCATTGAATAATAATGAGAGACATATCCATCTTACAAAACATGTAGTGGAATGCATGCCACTTTCTGTTTACTTACACAATTCTCTTTCACGTTTTCTCATATTTATAGCCTCTCTTTGTCCATTCTTGGCAGTCTACAAACGTGAAGGTATATGCTCAATGAATGAGCTCCATTTTCTTTTCTTTTACTTTCACCTCTTTGTCAAGTTTGGTGTTTGAACCCACAAACAAATATAGACTTTGGTAAAATTCCGAGTGTTGTGTGTAGACATAATAATTACCCAATACAACTACAATCTTGAATGTCGATTGTTCAAACTCCTGCCGTAATTTTGGTAAAAAGTAGGTTTACACGTGCATGCCCTTTCAGTTGGGCCATTTAGAGAAAGATTGCTACATTTTCAAATTCTAATTAATTAATACTTGCACCAAATGCAGCAAATGCTGCAGCCTCCTCTTATTTTAATTGCCAAAAAATCAAAGTTAAATACTGTGCAGCTGCCAGCTTTCCATCACAGTCACATCATCAAATGAAGTCCTCGGTCTTCCAAACCAAAATTCCATTAATGCTTTGAATTTTCAGAAGCAATTCGATTCCAAGCACACCGATTTGCTCCTGTGATCCTTTTGCTTTACCTTACTATGTGCCTTGAATTCATGTCAAATACTTGCGTGAGGGGGTTGAGACCTTCATTTTCTTGATGTATGTTTTTTGTATGATTTGTTTAAGATTCCCATTATTTTACTTTCGATATCCATGTTTCCATGTTTTCCATCTTGAGATACATAGCTGTTTATTTAAAGCTAATTATATTGGACCACACTACATTAAAGAAAATACTGACATAAAAGATGTTGGTTGTAAACTTCAAGTAATCAAGCGTAATGTTCGTCACACCGTCATATCACGTGATATCACGAAAGTACGCCAACATGCAATTAATTATAGTACGCCAACATGCAGTTATAGTACGCCACTCATTAATGTGTATACAACTATAAGGCAAATAATTAGATTAGGCAATCTTTAGGCAGCACCAGTTTGCATCAAAAGATAATATATACGACACACAAGGGCAGAGGTTAAAAGGCCAATCTCACGTACTGAGGAGGATCTGATAATTGAGACAATGATGGGGCTCTGAGCCCTCTTCTTCCCATATGCATATTGATGTTATTATATACAGGAGATGATCGTACGAAGCTCTCAGAGAAAACCCGATTGACAACTCTGCCTTGCCTTCTTCCATCTCTTTCTCTCTGCATCCTCTGTAGCTGATGCACTGCCATGCAATTTGCAAACCCATCCCATCCCATGCATGCCTAAATAAATTTTATTATGAAATCAAATTACATATTCAAGTACAAATATCATCAAAATAAATATCCAGTTTCTTCTCTCTCTATGCCGCCATATATAGACAATACGGTGAATATGGATAGATGGGGTGGAAAAGTCCAAGCATAGAGTTAAAGCAAGCTAGCGCCTAGCTCTCTCTCTCTCTCTCTCTCTCTCTCTCTCTGTCTTGACATTGAATTCGAAATCCATTTCGCACGCTTCCAAGCACGCGTTACGGTGTTCAGTACTTACGTCACGCTTTCTTCTGTGTATCTCTTTCTCTCTCTACTCTGTACTGCTACTGACGCATTTTGCAGAGAGAAAGAGAGGGAGGAAGGCAGCAGAGCCAAGAGCCAGAGAGAGAAAGAGAGAGGACTGGGAAGGACAGAATGCATGGTTGATTGAACACCTTCACACTCTCTCTCTCTCTCTCTCTCTCTCTCTCTCTCTCTCTCTCTCAGAATCTGATCTCTTGTTAGATTCATTTCTTACCTCTTTGCATTCCACACCTGATGTCATGATCCCCACCCATCTTGGCCCTTTCTCTCACATTCGCTTACCCTCTCTGATAAAAGCTAAGAATTTATTGTCCCTACCCATGATGTATAAATGATTTGCAATTGCAAAAAAAGAAAAATGTATTCTTGCTAAATTGGTCTGTGTAAGATGTATGTTGTCTGTAAGGCAAGGACATAACATATTAATGTGTTGTGTTATTGACACTTTAGTAAAACCATATAAAGAGTTCATCATCTGTAATAAAATATTGGAATTTTGTCTAGCAATGAATTTTGATTGTTAGAGCATCTGCAATGGTGAGGTTCATTTCAATTTTATTTCAATAAATTGAACTTTTGACTTACAGTGGTAAAGTTCATTTTAGATATCAATATTTCATTCCAGGGATTAATAGTTCATTTCAGAGGCCAGTAAAATGAATTCTGAAATGAAATTCATTTTAATAAGCTGACCCATCATAATAAATCTATATCCTCTCTTTTATTGACACATGGACAACATTACGTTTTACTTTTTAATTTTGCTTATTCATATTCAATTTTATTATGCAATAACTTGAAAAAGAGATGCTCTAATGTGTTCTCATTTAATCTCAACTTCCAATTGTTTAGAAAAAAAAGTATTAATATAATATTGTCACAAATTAAAGAAAATATTGTTATTAATTGATATATTTGAACAGTTCTGATCTCTTGGACTACAGGGGTCCAAGAGATTTGTGGTCATTCACCGTTGGATGTAAATTCAACTGTTCACTCACTTTTGCACTCATTTTAAAAAACTTTTTTGAACCATTGAATTTACATCCAATGATGGGTGACCATAAATCTCTTGGACTCCTGTGGTCCAAGAGATCGGGACATATATTTGAAATCATTGTAATTGTATAATTCTTATCGTAATTAGCTTTATTCATTTTATTTTATTCAATCATTTAAAAAGATATTTTTTAAAATATAGTTTTTATTTTGTAAGCTATTGAACTGCACCATAGAAAGGACCCGCCCCGAATTTCCCGAAACTTGAGACGAATCCTGTGGAAATTCCCAACATCACCTCGATGTCGGGCCCACTTCTAAAATTATACCCTTTTTTCCAAAATGGAATAAGGATACGAGACTTTCTGCCGAAATTTCGACAGAGTCTCCCATGTAAATTGAACATTTGCCCAAAATTTCAACCTGCATAAAACGCAATTTATATTCCCAACTGCAACATGCACAAGATAATTTCATGCAATTCACATAAACGGCCTTCGGCCTACCAATAATTCTCAACAAACTACCAAGCACACTATCAAATCAATTCATACCTTAAACAAGGCAAACAATACATTCCAATATGAATTATGAATATTAACTACAACATACATCATCTAACTTTTCCAAATCCAACATATGAGGTTTTAACCTCCTAATACAAATACCTATATGTCCGCGGCTGCACCTAATAACCTTAGGCTGCCTACGTACCCTCACTGAGGGATCAAGCCACACGTAGTTCTTCCCTACTGAAACCTGATTCCAAGCATATATAATACCTTTATTCATATCTCTGTATTTCACATTATCTCCCCATACGCTAGTACTATCAACGCCACGTATAGGGCTTATCAACACGCCGGATAACCTACGCCACGTGCGATCTCAACATACTATCACAAGATCTCCTCATACGCTGGTACAACCAACGCCACGTATGGGGCCTGTCTCAACGCCGGATAACCTACGCCACGTGAGACCTGAACATCATATCATAATATCTCCCCATACGCTGGTACAACCAACTCCACATATGGGGTCTGTCGACACACCGGATAACCTACGCCGCGTGCAACCTCAACATAATATCACTTAATCTCCCCATACGCCGGTACAACCAACGCCACGTATGGGGTCTGTCACAACGCCGGATAACATACGCCACGTGAGACCTGAACATCATATTACAATATCTCCCCATATGCCGGTACAACCAACGCCAAGTATGGAGCCTGTCGACACACCGGATAACGTACGCCAAGTGCGACCTCAACATACTATCACAAGATCTCCCCATACGCCGGTACAACCAACGCCACGTATGGGGCTTGTCTCAACGCAGGATAACCTATGCCACGTGAGACCTGAACATCATATCACAATATCTTCCATATGCCGGTACAACTAAAGCTATGTATGGGGTCTGTCGACACGCCGGATAACCTACGCCACGTGCGACGTCAACATAATATCACATAATCTCCCCATACGCCGGTACAACCAACGCCACGTATGGAGTATGTCTCAACGCCGGATAACCTACGTCACGCGAGACTTGAACATCATATCACAATATCTCCCCATACGCCGGTACAACCAACGCTACGTATGGGGTCTGTTGACACACTGGATAACCTACGCCACGTGCAACCTCAACATAATATCACATAATCTCCCCATACGCCAGTACAACCAACGTCACGTATGGGGTCTGTCGACAAGCCGGATAACCTACGCCACGTGCTACCTCAACATAATATCACGTAATCTCCCCATACGCCGGTACTACCAACGCCATGTATGGGGCCTGTCCACACGTCGGATACCTAACTTTTACAGGGTGATACTTGTCGTGTAACTGAATTCCGAGGAGGTGCCTAAGGTAGTGCGTATAGCACTTCAAACTGACATTCTAGACTCTTTTTATACCTTTACAAACATATATAAAGATATATATTAATTCTAATATTGTGTAAACCTCAACAATAGTTTAGCACCCGATAATCTCTTTGGGAATGTGAGATTACTCCGGGAGACTCACGGTCAACCAAGGGTCAAACTACCCTAACCCTGGTCAAACGGGCCCACGGGGCCCACGACCTCCAAATTCCAATCCGAAAGTTCCTATAGGTTCTACAAGGTATAGGATCGTCCTGCAAGTTTGGTCCAGATCGGGCGGTCGGATCGCGCACGATCTGACGATTATTATAAAACATAAATTTCAAATTATTTAATCGGAACATCCGGGACTCCGATTTGAAACCCGTGAATTCCTACATGATCTTAGAAATACCTAGATTAACATATACTAAATTTGAGACCATCCAACGGTCCAAACCTATCGAACCCGGATAACGCGCAATAGGCGATATCCGTTCGATAGTCAAACGACGTGCGAATTGAGATCCGCAAAATCCTACGCACTCGTGACAACCTAAGGATCTCATCAAGACACAATGAAACTTCACTACCCTCGCCCACGCGCCAGCAGCGCTGGGTGCCCAAAGCGATTACGCATCGCCGAAAAATCTCAAAACTACGGCTCCAAACTCCTACCCTAGGTATAACACCCTATTTGGAGCCACTTTTATTCTTGGACCTACCCCAAAAACTGACCGGAGGTGGCCGGAATCGCCATCCCAAAACTGGCCTAATTTCAATTCCTAAATCGAATTACCTATGCTAAGAATCGATCGAATCCTACCCAATAGGCAGCTAGAGCATGAAAAGTAGGTAAGAAACTATACCTCACTCGTCGGAATCGGTGGCCGGAGGAGGGAGATCGACGACGGAGAAGTTCGGACGACACCGGCAGCTTCTTCTCCATTTTCCGACGAACTCAGGGCAGCTGGAGGCGAGAGCTGGCTGGGGTTGGAAAAGGACGATGCCTCGGTCATTTTGGTACCAGCGCCGTTGTCATCGGTGGCCGGAGAAGAGAACGGTTGGCCAAAACGTGGCCTGCTGCCACTGCGCGCTCGAGAGAAAGGAGAGAGAGAGAGAGAGAGAGAGAGAGAGAGAGAGAGAGAGAGAGAGAGAGAGAGAGAGAAATCTGATTTTTATAAAAAAATCCCACTTCCAAATATTTACGATTGTGCCACTGAGTTTCTTTTGACCATATCTCTCTCGTTACAACTCCGATTCGAGCCCACCACGTGTCTACAGAATCATCTCAGTATGACCTATCGAAAAATACTAGTCACTGCCCGAAACTCCTTTTGGATAAGAAAATAACCAAAATACCCCTACCCCAAGGGTAAATTTGTAATTTTACTCAATAATTTAAATAAATGGTTAAATTTGGAGTCGGGGTGTTACAACCATTGCAAGTGAAAATGAAATTCAGTTTAATAGCTACCAAAAAAGTTCAATAAATTGAACTATTGAACTAAACTGAAATGAATTATTGAGCAACCATTACGAATGCTCTTAGATAATGAAGTAATAGATAAATTGTGCTAGAGCAAGCCTCTGAAACTCATGTTAGAGATTCTTAACATTGTTGGTCTTCATAATGCATCAACAATCAAATTCAATTACGTGATGTCATATAAAAATTCAATGCATCTCACAAATATTATAAAATTAAAAAATAAACGTTCTTCTTTAATAATATAAGTACGAACCTAAATTATTGTATATTGCTAAACTGTAACAAGTATGATCAACCCATACGGCTTTTGACCGAAATAGTCCCCTAATTTTTGCTTTAGTATTGTTTTGGTCTATTAACTAAAATTTTCATTTCAATTGTCCTCCAACTCTTTATTTGATATCAAAACAATCCTACTGTCCAATTTTTCGTTAAACTAAATCGCGTGGATGACACATGCTCCAATTTTAGAAGTAAATTGGACTTTTTACCCACAAAAATATTAAAAGTACAATTTATAAATATTATAAATTTAAAACAAAGTTAAAAAAAAGTTAATAACACAGTCAGCTCCCACCTCCATCTCCCGAGTACACCAATACATAAAAGACTGAAAATATTATGCAATACACATAGGGTATAAGTACTATATATTATGTAATGTAATTAAAGACCTAGGAGGAACTGGTTCCATACATATATATATATATATATATATATATATAGAGGTCACATGCGTATGCAATAAAACAGCGGATAGACGAGGCATGGGGAATTTGGGTTGTGTTCTTGTGGGGGCATAAATGATGCATATGACTCAGACTCAAAGTTAGATGCTGGGCGTATCTATGAAAGTATAGCTTGGCATGACATGGCATGCAAATGCACTGATATCACTGCTTCTGCATGCATGCCATCTTCCCCGTAGCCCCATGCAATAAGTTTCATTGTATGTATATAACTTCAAATAATTCCTGCAAGTTTTATGAGATGATGACGACGATATAATATGATACAGAAGGGCCCACAGAGAGAAGAGAGAAGAGAAATTCTCTTCTTCCTTTGATGAACCGGGGCCCACTTGGATCTCAGTGGCATGTTGCTTTTGCAGCAGCTTAGCTCAAGCTGACACATTTTTTGCATACACACACTGGGAGCAGCAAGCTATGCATATATAGATATAGAAAACTATGCATCATAGCATTGGAAGAGAAGAGAAGGACCTCTCAATGGCCACCCTTTCTTGACTTCTTCCTGCCCTTTTAAATTATTCAATCTCCCAAATATATATCATGGTTTATTTGTTTATTATTATTACGTACTTTCTGCATCAGCAGTTCGTCAATTTTTTTTTTCTCTGTTCCTTTCTTCTTACTTTGCTGACCGAGAGAATGTTAGAGGGAGGAGACACTTCAATGGCTACCTTATTCTTTTTGTTTATGATCAATTTGGGACCAATTATGTTACTTTTTCTCTTCTTTTGCTTTTGGTTTTTTCGGTCGGGATTTTGCTTTTCTCTTCAACAAATACGTAGATATATATATATATATGTTGATATATTGCTAATTGTAATTTAACGCTTATTAAAGAGTATTTTTTGTCCAACTCTATGTTTTGTGACTCTGATTTGATTGAACTCACGAAGTATAACTGGATTGGAAAGGATAATAATTAATCAATAATGTATTTGGTACTCCACATGATTAAGGGGTCGAATGAACTAAAATATGATATCACATGCTCTAGTATAAGGTTAGACATACAATCTAACTTAATTCCAATTAGGTTGTTTTAGTGGGATTCGTAATCCGACCACATTTTGCCCCAATAGAAATAGACACAATCCAATTCAGTTTATTTTTAATTAGGCCACTAAACATTTGACTAGGATTATGAATCACATTCAGCCATATAATCTACCACATATCAAACGGTAAAGTGCAAATCAGAAAAATGTATGAATTTGGGGGTGCAATTCTTATTGTTTGCACTTAAGATTGAGGTCGTTTGACAGACCATTTATGTAAAGTGCAAACGACGTTCTACGTAATTTTCATACCTCCAACCCAATCCCCAAATGAAAAAGAGGTCGATTGTTAGGGCCCATCAACAAGCTTCGTTGAAGGCCCAGTTCCAATCAGAAAAACCTAAACCTAACCCAAACCCAATGATGGCCCGACCAACCCAATCAATCTCTTCACGATCACCCAAACTGTTTGCACTTTGTTGTAGCACCCTTGGGCCTTTATTTATTTATTATAATTTAAATGAATTTGGAATTGGGGCAGTTTAGTCATAATACAAAGTTTTTATATTTATTTGTCACTCCAAAATGGCTATTTCCTGATTGGTCTAAAATTGACTTTATATTTTTCAAACCAAGATAAGAAAGTGAAGAAGTTTCTGGACTTGACCCAACATGCTTTGCTTTGGTCTGTTTTTCTTTGTTCAGAAATACATAGGTGTTCTCTGGTCAAAGCCTCAAAACACAGAGCTACAATTATTAAAGTAAAGTAAGCCATTCCCTCTTTAACCCACAGAAAGAAAAAAGAAAAAAAAAACCATTTCCGACACTGAGTTGACCCATTTGGACATCTTTGTAATTTATGTACAAACTATCTTTCTTGCTCCCATAACTAAATTCCTTGGTCTCTTTCTTCCCCAAACACCCAAAAACAGTTTTTTTTTTTTAATTAAAAAAAATTTTAAATGATCTCAGTGTGATATAAAGCTAATGAAACATATGATATGGTCAGTTTATGGAATCTCCCAAAGTTCTTTTGTGCTGGATATGAACAAAAAGTTTCTACTTTAGACTATCCTGGTTTTTTCTGTTTGTCAAAGTTGCTTTATTTATATTAGCCTGTGCCAGTTGGTTTTTTATTTTTTATTATAACAAGCGATTTTATTAGAACAACTACAAAAAAAAAAAAAGTACAAAGGGAGCCATCTCAATTAGCAGTATGACGAATATGGGTAAATTTCTCCAGTTACTTGAGCCAGCATAATCTTAAGAGAATCAATCTAAATAATTACTTGTCTAAAACCCCTATCTACCGCCTTCATTGTTCCAGATTAAGGCAATTTCATATTTGTAGTAATTTAAGGACATGTTAGTATTCTTGTCAATTTCTTTAAAGATGCAAAGGACAATTTCGTCAACCCAAAACCCTTGAGCATAAAAGCTCGTACGAAATTCTCCCCATTTCATATTAGGGCTCGAAATTCAACAACTAATCCCAATTTTTGAAGAACCCTAAACTCAAATGACCAATTTCAAGCCCTAATATGAATAGGGGATTTTCAGACGAGCATTTATGCTCAAGGATTTTGAGTTGACGAAATTGCCCCTTGCACCATTAAAGAAATTGATAGGAATACTAATTTGTTATTGAATTGCTACAAATGCGAAACTACAGGATAAAAATTGACATAATTGAAACTACATGGTCAAAAATGATTGAAGTGCCAAAATACAGAGATCAAAAATGACTTTTAGCCTAAAATAAAATAACAAAATACCAGTTGGGTGAGACCATGAGATAGAGTTGGCCTTGCTGTACTTTTTACCCTAAGTCTATGAACTTGTCTTTCTTGCCCTTAAAAGGACACAATGTCTTCAGGTTGTGCACAGTGCATGCATCAAATTATCAACAAAGAATGTTTTGTGAAGATTCAAAAGCTAGCTTGCAATTTTATCTAAAAGCCCATTTTTATTTTACTAGTTTAACTAGATGAGTTGCTAGATTGGCTTGAAGAGATCTCTTCTTCAATCATGCTAATTAGACAAAAGATAGACAACAAGATTGAATTTTGTAAGGTTGTTGGGAACTTGGAATCTGGGATTTACCCATTTGGATTAGTCTTAGGCTACCATTATTTATACCTAACTATATCCAGTATTACAACCCTATTAGCTTCATGATTTTTTTGAGGTCATGAATGTTTCTTAGTTTAATATGATCAAAGTTTTAGTTAGGCTAGCCACCTAACACGAGATGAGTGTATAGAGAACCTAGAAAGTGTAGAGGAGAATCAAAATGACCAAAGCTTAGAGCTTGTCATTAAAATAAGTAATTATCAAATTTGAGAAAATCTCTTACATTAAAGTAATTAGGTCATCGATTATCAAACATCGCTATCTGATGTTACTAGTTCACGGTAACGATAATACTCTCTTGTTCCTAATTAAGCGATCAATACATATGGTAACTACAAATTATTCTTGGTTAGCTGTACAAAATTACAGACGCACCACTTACTCAACCCAATGAAGTGCAAATATGGCAATAGGAAGGGGTATTTCAGTCATTCCAACTAAAAGCTCTGCAGTAACTCAATGGTCTTAGGTTGAAAATTTGACAGGATTTGAGGGCTGATTAAGTAAATTATGGGGAAAACCATTATGATATCTGCAACAGCAGCTCAATCCACCAACAGTCCAACACTATCAGAAAAATTCTTAGTACCCTGAAAAGAAAAAACAAAAGTAAAAAAAGATGAAATAAGAACACAACAACTACTATTTAAAGCTCAAAAACAAAATAAACATTTTTGGGTTCAAGGTATCTCTATCATCTTTCCCTTTCTTTATTCATTTATTGAATTAACATCAGCTGAAAATTATATATGTGCAATATTTTTTTTGTCTCTGTATTTTCCTTTGCAAAAAACCAGAGGTTCTGCATATGTTCACCCAACATCTTTTCTCTTCCCCCTCTTGCTCTTACTGTACATTCCTTTTTTGTAACAAAAATTTATCAGTTTTCTCTTCTGGATTTGATATGCTTCAGAGCTGAAAAGAAGCGGAATAAGATTGTTACCTCAGAATCAGACAGTATTATTCAATCTCGGGTGAGTTATTGCATTCAACAGAATGTCTCAGACCAACTGGGAAGCTGATAAAATGTAAGTTTCTTATGCAGATTGGTCAGTTTCTCTCTCTCTTTTTGTCTCTGTTCCCTATCTGGGTTTCTGTTTTCTTCTCATTTGCTGGCCCCCTCTTGTTGTTTCCTGGTCGATTTGGGTTCTGGAATTTCTGGGTTTTGTTACTTGCTGCAGCCGTTTGGATTCAAGTTTTGTTCTTTATCCTGTTTCCATATATTTATATGTTAATTTCAGTCAGTGTGCGTATTCTAGGGTTTGTTTCTTCTGATGGTTTTGAGTTTGGGCAGTTGTTGATTTTTTAAACTAATTTCTTCACTTCTTACTGTAGAATTTGGGTTTCTGGACTTAGCCTTGTCTAGTGCATTACTTCTCTTCAAAGGGCTCTCTATAATTCTATTACTCGTACTAATATTTGGGTTTTTATTAACCAGAATACAGTCTTTAACATCTGTTTCTGATTGACTAACAGGTTAGATGTGTATATCCACGACTATTTAGTGAAGAGAGATTTAAAAGCTTCTGCTCAAGCTTTTCAAGCTGAAGGAAAAGTATCCTCAGATCCAGTTGGTAAGCATCTTCAGAAATTGTGACCTAAGGAGTACAAAAACCTTTGAGTGATGGAAATTATTTTTCTTATCACTATTGAAATGAACTTTTTTTTTTTGGTTGCTAAATTTCCATTTTGATTGTTTATGAATGTTTTCGGGAATGGGTTTACAGCTATTGATGCACCGGGAGGTTTCCTATTTGAATGGTGGTCAGTTTTCTGGGATATATTCATTGCTAGGACTAATGAGAAGCATTCAGAGGTTGCTGCATCTTACATTGAGGTTAGTTTGAGAATGCCTTATTGCCTATTAGTTTTGTATATTCTGTAGGCCATATATCATTTACAATGTGAGTTTGAAGAGAAAAGAATGGGGTGAGTTTGGTTAAGTGGAGACTTATTTCATGCTTTATGCATTCTCCACAAACCATTTTAAATGGAATGAGCTTCTACTCTTATTGGAGTGATATTCTTACTTTGTTCAAGGAACCTATGGTGGAGTAGATTTTGAGAATTTCTAACGGTACTTATAAAAAAATTTGGTACCTATTGGAAGCTCATGATATATTGCAAGCGCAGACACAGTTAATTAAAGCAAGGGAGCAGCAGCAGCAGCAGCAGCAGCAGCAACAACAACAACAACAACAACAACAGCAGCAGCAGCAACAACAACAACAGCAACAATCCCAGCAACCCCAACACTCCCAACAACAGCAGCAACAGCAGCAGCAGCACATGCAAATGCAGCAGCTCCTGTTGCACAGGCATGTTCAGCAGCAGCAGCAACAGCAACAACAGCAGCAGCAGCAGCAGCAGCAACAACAACAGCAGCAACAACAGCAGCAGCCACAGCAGCAACAGCAACAGCCACAGCCACAACAGAGAAGAGATGGGGTCCATTTCCTCAATGGAACTACAAATGGGCTTGTCGGAAATGATCCTCTCATGCGACAAAATCCTGGAACAGCAAATGCAATGGCCACAAAGATGTACGAGGAAAAATTAAAACTTCCACTTCAGAGAGATTCTTTGGATGATGCATCTATGAAGGTAGGTGAATTATCCTTGTTATTTTGAATAAAATGACTTTCACAGTTTTCTAACCGTATTAGGAACAATCTACAGCAGAGATTTGGTGAGAATGTGGGCCAGATTTTGGATCAAAATCATGCTTCAATATTAAAGTCAGCTGCAGCAGCCGGCCAGCCTTCAGGGTGCTTTTCTATAAGATTTTATATCTTCCACTGTTCTTATTTGTTTGTGAAACGATATGGACTTGTTTGTACTTATCATTTTATCTTCTATTCTACTAAATGCACAGAAATTAGGGTTTACAAAAGACATTTTGATATTGTTGATGGTAAATTTGGGATTGCTCCAATATTGTATTTTTAGAATTTACAGTAGAAGTGTGACCTGCATATGCCATGGAAACTTGTAGAATGTTATTACATATGCTGTGTCTGCATACTCATTGGTCCAGGGTTTTAGATGTGGAAGCTGTTGCTAAATCCTTCTACCAACATTAAAAATAAAAACAGTGAACTCTTTATTTTTCAGGCAAGTATTGCATGGTACAGCTGGTGGGATGACTCAACAAGTGCAAGCTCGAAATCAGCAATTGCCAGGGTCTACACCGGTATGCTTCGTTTCATTATATATTCTCCTAGTATTTTTTATGTGTTCTGACTTATACATGGAATCAGGACATAAAGACTGAAATCAATCCAGTATTGAATCCCAGAGCTGCATGCCCCGAGGGATCATTAATAGGAATTCCTGGTATTCTCGCCTTGTCCTTTCCAATGTTTGGTTGACTATGTCTCACTCTTTTGAATACCATTAGCACAGAATGATCCACTGTGCTTGTTGGCCATTTTTATATTTAAGTCTGGCATACTAAAGTAATTTTGGAGTTAGGAGTTGCAAAGAGTTTAAAAGGGTTGTGTTGGTATTGTATAATTATGCTTGTAACTTACATGTAAGAGTCTTTTGTTTCAGGATCAAATCAGGGTGGTAACAATTTGACTTTAAAAGGATGGCCCCTCACAGTAAGTTTTTGATGGCTGGATAGATTTTTAGTTTCCTACAATTAGAAAGTTTGTTGTGTGTGTTTGGATAATTTGTTTTGTTTAGTTTCCGATCCTGTATTAACACAGTGGTAATATATATGTTGAATGCATCAAAGTGACAATTCTTTCTGAATTTTGAAACTCGATTGTTCGTTGTTGTCTATCTTTGAAGTTGAGAATCTCAAAATGATCAAATTCTTGTGTAAATTCATAATCTTTATTCTTTGTTTGATATGCATCTGTGAAGCTTAGAGTCTCTTCATTAGTGCTATACAACTTATTTTTCTCCTTGTTAGGGTTTGGAGCAGCTTCGCAGTGGGCTTCTTCAGCAACAAAAACCTTTTATACAAGCTCCCCAGCCCTTTCACCAGCTTCAGATGTTGACACCACAACACCAGCAGCAACTTATGCTTGCTCAGCAAAATTTGACATCACCTTCTGCAAGTGATGAAAGTAGAAGACTAAGAATGCTAATGAATAATCGCAGTATGGGTCTTGGGAAGGATGGCCTTCCAAATTCTGTTGGTGATGTGGGATCACCTCTTCAAGCTGCTGGGCCTATTATGCCTCGTGGAGATACAGATATGCTGATTAAGGTGCTCTTATCTCTGTAGATTTCCTTCTGCTTGTGGTTGTAGTCGATATGGTGGTGTTTCCCCCCTCTGTGCTTCCACATGTTATCAAAAAGTTCATTGTCCTTTAGCTTATGAGAGTGCCTGTTTATTTGTAGTTAAAAATGGCTCATTTACACCAGCAACAAAACAGTAATCCACAACAGCAGCAGCAACAGCTTCAGCAGCATAATCTTTCTGCTCAGCAGTCGCAAAGTTCAAATCTCAATCCCCACCAGCAAGATAAAATAGGCGGTGCTGGTAGTATCACTATGGATGGTAGCATCTCGAACTCCTTTCGAGGAAATGATCAGGTCTGTCCTTTTATTGTTTTGGGGAGGGGGAAAGGTTGCTGTTCAACTTAATTTATATGTTATATATAATTCTTGGGAAGGTTCCTGACATAGTTTTGGCAATGCAATTAAGGTTTCAAAAAACCAGGCTGGGAGAAAGAGAAAGCAGCCAGTGTCATCTTCAGGTCCTGCCAATAGCACGGGAACAGCAAACACAGCTGGGCCTTCCCCGAGTTCAGCCCCTTCAACTCCCTCAACGCACACTCCTGGAGATGTAATCTCAATGCCTGCCTTGCCCCATAGTGGTAGCTCCTCCAAGCCTCTGATGATGTTTGGCCCTGATGGTACTGGGACTCTTACGTCACCATCAAATCAGTTGGTGAGCGACTTCTTCGACTTCGTGTATTAGAAGGAATTGGCAACTCCTTGCATGTGTTCTCATTGGAATTCCATTTTGGCAGTGGGATGATAAAGATCTTGAATTGCAGGCTGATATGGATCGATTTGTAGAGGATGGTTCTCTTGATGATAATGTCGAGTCTTTTTTATCCCATGATGATGTGGACCCTAGAGATGCTGTTGGTCGATGTATGGATGTCAGCAAAGGTGCGATGGATGTCATTTTATTGAATGAATATTTAGTTTAAGATCATCCTGAATGTAGTATATGCCATATTTTTCTTCATTATTTTGCAATTCTTTTTCAATTTCTCTAATGTTAAGTGGATAAATACATTAATAAAATACCGGGCACTGCAAGTAATAGGTATTGAATCACAAGTCTCAATCAAACATCTTTTTTTTTTTTTTCATTAGTTTTTTTCTCACTTGTATTAACTACCATGTGTTTTTGGTAATTGTGCCATTCACAAACTTAGAAACAATGTCAGTGCATAATCCCAGCATTATATATATATATATATATATATATATAGTCCCCTTCTACTGAGGGATCCCTCAAATAATTTTATTTGAGGGACACCCTTTAGGGTCCCCTACGATTTTTTTTTTCAACGATCCAAACCATCTATTTTTTAAGTCTACATTCATAGATCATCCTTGCAAAAAATTACAGAAATCGAAAACCGGTTCAACATCCAATTGTGTCCTACAAAATCAATGAACACACTTCAAGAAAGTACTAAAATTTCAATAATTCAATTGAGTGGTCAAATGATATCGGATTCAAGTGATTTTTTGTAGAGATGATCTTTGAATGAATATCTACAAAATAGACGATTTGGATTAGTAAAATACAATACGGAATGGGCTCTACAAGGGTGTCCCTCAAATACTTATTTGAGGGATCCCTCAATGGAAGCACTATGTATATATATATATATATATATATATATATGTTTTTAAATGTGGTTGTGGTGAAGCTACTATCTTTTACTTTGAGGGCTCAGAATTTGAATTTGACTTTAGGGTTCACATTTACGGAAGTACACTCTGTTAAAGCAAGCACAAGCAAGGTTACTAGCTGTCACTTCTCGTCGGATGGAAAGTTTCTTGCTAGTGGTGGCCATGATAAAAAGGTGAGTGAATGAATGTCTAATTGCTAAGAAGTGCTGTGGGGAGGAATCAACGCTGCTGCATATTGATTCTTCCAGAACATAAATGTGAAATTGCTTGTTTAATTTACTTATTAAAAGCAATAAGGTTGTTTTTTGGGGTCTTGCATTTACTTATTGAAAGTCTTCTTGATATATGTATGATGCAGGCTGTATTGTGGTACACAGATACATTAAAGGTAAAATCAACCCTTGAAGAACATTCAGCTTTGATCACTGATGTTCGTTTTAGTCCAAGCATGCCACGTCTTGCAACGTCTTCATTCGACAAAACTGTCAGGGTCTGGGATGCTGACAATGTTAGTGGAAAATTCTTTCATTCTATTCATCTGCTTAGCTTATACTTTAAAAATAACCTTTTGTTTCAAAAATCGAATACTTTAAGTAATCAGACCAAGTATACTTCTAGATTGATCTCTATCATATATTCCATAATCTTTCCCATGATAAGTTTGTCTTTGTGCTGGGTCATTGCTGGGGTGCTGAAGTGGTGGCTCTATTCTTAAAAGTGATGATGATTTATCTTTTTTGTATCTTTTAACTGTGACATGTAACGGACGTGCTGTATTAAAGCATCGTTATGTCTTTAATCTGCAGCCTGGCTATTCTCTCCGTACCTTTATGGGACATTCTGCCTCTGTTATGTCATTAGATTTCCACCCAAATAAAGATGACCTTATCTGCTCCTGCGACTCGGATGGTCAGATACGCTACTGGAGTATTAACAATGGCAGCTGCTCAAGTGTGTTCAAGGTAGAATCTTGTCTATTTGGATGTAGAAGTTCAGTGGGGTGGGGTAATAGTGGTTCTCAGATTATTCGCATTTTTATAAATTGTGTCTGGTTTGTACGTATTAGGGTGGTACAGCACAGATGAGATTTCAACCCCGCCATGGAAGATTTCTTGCTGCAGCGGCAGATAATGTTGTATCTATACTGGATGTCGAGACACAGGCTTGTCGGCATTCATTACAGGTCAGTTTAACTTCTGATTCTTTCTTGAGTTCTATATCAACGATGATATTCTTTTCGGTGAATAACAGTGGCATTATTTCCACAGAAAAAAAGGATCCTGCTTGACTCTTATATACTTTATTTCTTTTTTGGGTTACATTGGAAGGGATCAGACCCTTGACCTATCCTAATCTTAACCCTAACCCATATCCCTACCCTCCCTCACCACTTAGCTAACCTAAAGGGCTTAGTCTGATAATCATTATTGTGGTCTCGTTGCAAGTATCTGGATGGTTCAGGTGTTTGTTTCACTGGGAAACGGTGATGTTTGTAGGATTAAATATTTCGTTGAATTTCTACTAACGTATTTATCTGTTGTCTTTTGGCACTTGATGCAATTTGATGTTCCTATACAAATTCTTGAACTATTTACTTCTGTTGTCCTAATATTTTCATGTAGATTCTCAATTGTGTTACTTGGAATTTGGTTTTGAATGCAGGGGCATACTAAGCCTGTCCATTCTGTGTGCTGGGATCCATCTGGCGAGTTCCTTGCATCTGTCAGTGAGGACTCTGTAAGAGTTTGGACACTCAGATCAGGAGGTGAAGGGGAATGTGTTCATGAGTTGAGCTGCAATGGAAGTAAATTTCATTCATGTGTTTTCCATCCGACGTATACTTCCCTGCTGGTCATTGGCTGTTATCAGGCAAGTCAATTCTGCATTATTGCACTCAAGTAATGTTTGTTACATTTTTGGTCAGAGACCACCATTCTCTTAAGCTGTTAGGATGTTTGTTCCTATTTTACCTGTTTCACTGCCATAGAAACGATTCTTTACTGATGGTTATGTTGCTGCAAAATATCACATTTGATGATTATCTGGGAAAATAATTGCAGTCATTGGAGTTGTGGAACATGACAGAGAACAAGACAATGACTCTATCAGCGCATGATGGACTTATTGCTGCTTTGGCTATGTCAACTGTTACGGGTTTGGTTGCTTCGGCTAGTCATGATAAGTTTGTCAAGCTCTGGAAGTGAAATGATTGTTACTCTGCTTTAACTGTACTTCACAAAATAGGAATAGGTTTCTACCAGTCTTGGTCCAATGCTTTGTAGTTTGTCTTTTGGTTGCTCGATTGATCGTCGTCTTTTGCTTTTTTGGATCTCGAACTTCGGCTCCATATGACCCCCAGAAACTGACCTTGTAAGATTATTGTTGTATTTGTCTACCTGTTACTATAATAGTAAACCTGGAAATCTGTCATGCTTCATGGAACTCTTGTAACGCTCTTCAAACAGTAAAATAGAATTTTTATGATTCCTTTCTCATTTTGTTTCATTTTGGTTCAATGCAAACTATATAATTCCAAGCTCCCGAATCTCTTTGAGATGATAATTGTTCTCTCATCAATGTCCATTTCGTCAGTTTAAATGGGTTCCTGTGCCTTCTGTGCAAACTGTTTCAAAGTTTTTCTATACGTATGAAATTTTACACTTAAGAGAGGTCATTAATAAAATTGAGGCTGATTGCGTTTCGTTGCTGCCTAAAACTAAGCAAATGAAAGACCAACCGCTAAGAAATTTGTTTCAGATCCTGTGCTTCATATGTCCGTTACTTCAATTAGGTACTGCCACAGAGGGATCCCTGGCGGAGCATGGGGTTTTGACAGCCTGGGAAGGGAGAGATTGTTGTGTGCCGGTAACATCCCGTGGCATCTTGAGAGACTCCAACACAAATTATTTCTGTGTGATGCATTGCTTAAAGCCTGAATGTCAAAGGTCTCTGGATAAAAGAATATCCAATGGCCAAGGGAACCATGCCAGTCTAACGACAAGTAAATCAAGTTTGGCTGATATCTTATGTAAAAAATCTACTTGGCCAAACAAAATTTATTTTCCTATGTTTATCTGTTCTAAATTTTTTACATGTTTGCGTAAGGTGATACAGATATATATGTTTTTCTAGTTAACATCGTATTATGTAAGCTTATAGTGTTCTTGGATTTTCCGGCCCTCTCCCTTTCATGTTTAAAGTTAAATATTAAGATGGCCTCTGGCCATTGATTCCAGTTGGGATATTTTAGAGCACTTGTAAATTGGTTATTTGGTTATATATCATTGTCGCTACAGAAACTCTGCTCTGCAATGTAAATAAAACCCTCTAAAGAAGAAGCAACTCATCAGAAACGCAAAGTAGGTTTTAAGAACATCTCCAGCAAAGACGTGTTCTAGTGGTCATGACCAGTTTTGGTAATATGTTTCCACAGTAACACTGTAGTTACCATGATGACGAAACTGGATGAGCTGAAGGATATGATTGACATGATGATTCTTGATAGTTATGGTTTGGGAGAGAAATCGAATTCAATCGTGCCATGTAAGACGCTGCTACAGGTGATGAAGTACAGCGCACCTCCATCTGGAGAGTACATGAAAGGGCTCCAAGCTCACACGGACAAACAATTCAGCACAGTACTTTGTGATGATCAAGTTTCTGGGCTTGAATTTGAAACCAAGGATGGACAATGGAACAAGTTATCTCTATCTCCTAGCTCCTTCATCTTCTTTGTTGGAGATCCTCTTATGGTACAATTTAAAACTAATTTATTTATAACTGAAATTACTTAGATGTAAACATATCTGATACAATCAGAACATGTGCTCAATATGATCTTGTGCAGCAAACATGCAACTTGGTAACACCTTCTAAATGTGCTGAAGCTTGAAGATACACATATATGTGATCACTCATGATGACTACTTGTCCTTGACATCGACTTGCGGGCATGGAGTAATCTCAGAATGCATCCCGTGAAGCATCGTGTGATGATGTCTGGAGAAAAAGATCGATACTCTCTAGGAGCATTTGCAGTTCCAGTTGAGGGTACCATCATCAAGACACCAAAGGAGTTAGTTGATGAAGAATATCCTCAAATTCTCAAAGAATTTGACCACATGGATTTTACCAAGTTCTCCTATTCAGAGGAAGGAAGGGCCATAGACTCAGCAAGGCAAGTTTTTGTGTTTGCTGGAATTAGCACTTTGAGAACAACTTCATGGATCTTTTGAGACACTCCAAACAGTTGTATAGAAATTTTCTATTTCCATTCTCATTGGGTTTCAGAATGTTAAGGCATGCATATGATTTGCTTCTCCCTAAATTCATATTTGAGAAACAAACTATTCAGTTTCATGCTGCAGATTCGTTATGAGACGAAATCGGAAATCAAAGGAATGTGATATTAAACAAGAGGTTTGATGGGCATGATTTGACTTGATAAATATGGGCATGCCCAGCATATGTCTAATCTCAACTAGAACAAGTTTGGATGTCAGCTTATGTAAAAATCCTACTTGGCCGGGCGAAATGGTTCTTTAGAAAAAGAAAACATGCTTGTGTAAGGTGATAGATAAGTATATGGTTTTCTAGTTAACAACTTAAACATCGTATTATACTGGCTAATTTAATAAGTTGATATTCTAATTAGAGATTCCATCTCTCCCTATCAAGTGATCCAAATTAAAAACTTTAGATGGCGTCTGATTGGAAAGTGGGTATACTCGGTTTTTTCCAATTTTGAAAAAGAAATAGTATCGCTGCGTGGCTATACCCGGATTTTCCCAATTTTTTTTTTTTAAAGAAAAGAAATCATATAGCTGAGCGGCTATACTCGGTTTTTTAAATTTTTTAAAAAAATAGTATAGTCATGCGGCTATACTCGGGTTTTCCAATTTTTTTAAAAAAGAAATAGGATAGCCAAGCGGCTATACTAGGTTTTTTCCCAATTTTACTGAAAGAACTAGTATAGCCGTACTGGGTGTTTTCCAATTGTTTAAAAAGAAATAGTATAGCCGCGCGGCTATATTCGCTTTTTTAATTTTGTGACCGGCTATACACCATTTTTTTTCCAATTTTTTAAAAAGAAATAGTATAGCCGCGCGGCTATAATGGTATTTTTTCAATTTTGTTTTTAAAAAGAAATAGTATAGCCGCCTAGCCATACTCGGTTTTTTGTAATTTTGAAAAAGAAGTAGTATAGCTGGACGGCTATACTCTGTTTTTGTAATTTTTCAAAAAGAAGTCGTACAGCCGGTAAATTTTTTTTAAGAATAGTATAGCCGCACGGCTATACACTCTTTCACTTTTTTAAAACAGAAATAGTATAGCTGACCGGCGATACCCAGTTTTTTTGTAATTTTTGAAAAAGTAGTAGTATAGCTGCTCGGCTATACTCGGTTTTTTGGTAATTTTCCAAAAAAGTTGTGGTATAGCCGATCGGCTATACTTGTTTTTTTCCCCCTTTTTAAAAAAATAGTATACCCGCCCGACTATACTGGGGTTTTTCCAATTTTTTCAAAGAAAATAGTATAGCCGCAGTCTTTTTCTAATTTTTTGTATAATATAGAGGCTCGGCTTTACTTGGCACTTTTAAAAAAAATCTCTTTTTAAGAAATGGTATAGCCGACCGGCTATATGTGGTTTTTCCAATTTTTTTAATGAAAATAAATAGGATAGCCGAACGGCTATACTAGGTTCGTAATAAAAAAAAAATTATAGTATAGCCGGTCAACTGTACTCGTTTTTAGTTTTTGTAAAGAAATAGTATCACCGCGCGGCTATACTAGTTTTTTTCCCCCCCTATGGTTTCCGCCTGCTATACTCGGTTTTTAGAATTTATTTTATTTTTAAAGAACGAGTATAGCTGTCTGGCCATACTATTTATTTAAAAAAAGAGCCGAATTAAACCGCGCGGCTATACTATTTTTAAATCATTTTCACTTCAGCTTCAGCAGCTGGTCAATATTAATAAACCCTCTAACAAAAGACATCAGAAAATACACAGGGCCAGTGGTGGTGGCCTTGATAAAAAGGTGTGTGAATGATTATCTAAATTTCCAAGAAAAGGATATAATAAACGGATATTTTAAAAAGAAATACATGTTAAATAATCGATTCTTATGCGAACATAAATGTGGGGTTGCTTGGTGCTTTTGCCTTTTTGGAGTCTGCTTGATACACCCTTTGGAATTTTAAATAGTACAGCAGTTATATTATTTAAATATAGGAATATTTAAAAAGTATATGTTAAAAAACTATAGTCGGTGGTTGTACTCTTTAAATATATTCGAATATTTAAATCGGTGTCGGTCTTTCTCTCTGTGTCACCCTCCCTCTCATCTTCCAATTGGGAGAGAAGATAAATGCGTAAAGAGTAGTTCTCCCTCTCCACTGTATGTGCTTTTCCTAATACTTTTTTTTTTTTTTGCTTTATTTTCTTCTCTGTTTGGAATTTCGTTATAGTCCCATATGGCTGGGAGGGGTACTAAACCTTGTGGCTTGGTTCCCATTTCACCTGTTTCACTGCCAGAAAGGGATCCTAGACTGACAGTTATGTTCTTGCTGCACCAGTTTCATGCCTGATTTTTAACTGGGGACAATAACTGTAGGTTTTGTAGCTATGGAACATTCCCGAGATGAAGACAAAGCTTCTACCAGCACATGAAGGATGTGTTGCTTCTTTGGCTGTGTCACCTGTTACAGGTGTGGTTGCTTCAGCTAGTTATGATAAGATTGTCAAGCCCTGGAAGTGAAGGAATGGTTGTTTCTCTGTTTAGATGAACTTTGATTGACCTTATAATACTATTTTTGTTGTATTCTATGTTCATGCTTCATGGACCTGTTGTAACTCTTCAAACAGCTCTATAGAAATTTTGCGCTTCAATTCTCATTCGGTTTCAAAGTTGTTTAAGGCGTATAATTCCGAGCTGGCGATTCTTCTTCAGATGATAATATGCAGTTTCAATGGAGGACAAGAAAAGGAATGTAATGTTAAACTTGAGAATCATAAAATATGGTTAATTTGGAGCCTCTAGTTAAAATTTCTCTGTCATTGATTGAACCAGATAGTGGCGGAGCAAGAGTTTCGATCATCGAAGGCAGGACGGCCTTCAGTTCCTTTCGTTGATTCATGTTCTTTATAATGCATGCTTTTGATAGAGCCTGAATATCAATGGCTGCACAATTTGTCAATACAATAAGTATACAATGGTTAATGGAGCCATGCCCATTTTTGTTAAGTGAATGGTGAAGACAACAAAGGGGTAATAAAAAGTATATACTTGAAAAATATTAGTTTATCTTGAAACACGACATGGCCGGACATTATTTTAATATGTTTGGTAGCAAATAAACGAACCATCTATTGACTGCAATTTCTCAGATGCTTATGTAAGGTGATGGTTACAGTTGGTTGTTTAGTTAACGTTGTCATATGTAATCTTCTAGTGTTCTTGAATTTTCTGGACAGCTTTTATGTCTAATTGATGGCCTCTGATTGGTCTTTGATTCTAGTTGAGATTTATTTTAGATCAATTAGAAAGTTGGTATTTGTCTGTATATCATTTTCACCAGAAGAACCATGTGCAATATAAATAAAATCCTCCAACAAAGAAGCAATTCACCAAAGCACAACTAGAATTAAGAAACAGTACTTGGCTTCAGGACAAGTAGGAGAAAATGGGTTCAGATTTTCGGCACGGGGTTCTGGCCATAGAGTTGTCAATGACTTCTCTGGCAGTGGACAGAGGAACTGATAAGTGGAACAGTTTGTGCAAGGGGGTTAGAGAGGCTTGTGAAAATTATGGATGTTTTGAAATAGTGTACGATAAAATACCTCTGCAGTTAAGAGCAGAGGCCTTCTCACTGATAAAGCAACTTTTCAGCCTTCCACTGGAAACAAAGAAGAAGAATGTTAATCCAAAGTCTTTCCATGGTTACTGTGGAGAGTATCCACATGTTCGCTTGTAAGAGAGCCTTGGCCTTGAAGATGCCTCCAACTTTGAAGCTGTTAGAGAATTCACAGAACTACTCTGGCCTAATGGCCATGACCACTTTTGGTAATAATTTTTATTTTTTTTAGCTTATTTTGAGCCTGTTTAATTCAACCTATATATAACATGGTTTTATATATGCATACCCCATTACATTTTATCCTCATATTTATTGCTGAAACACTTGTTGATGTTGTTCTGTTTCCAACAGCAACACTATAGTTACTATGATGAGGCAGCTGGATGAGCAGAAGGACATGATTGAAATGATGATTCTTGATAGTTATGGTTTGGGAGAGAAATGAGATTCGATCGTACCGTGCAAGACGCTGCTACGGGTAATGAAGTACAGTGCACCTCCATCAGGGGAGGAGGTAGGGCTCACTGCTCACACTGACAAACTATTGAGCGCCATCCTTTGTGAGGATCAAGTTTCAGGGATTGAATTTGAAACCAAGGATGGACAATGGGTCAAATTGTCTCAATCTCCTAGCTCCTTTCTCTTTATTGTTGGAGATCCTCTTATGGTACAACTTATTAGTAAACTACTTTATAACTGAAATACAATTAGACCATGTGAACTAATTAAATTGTGCAGCAAATATGCAACTTGGTAACACCTTCTGGGAGGGCTGAAGTTTTCCCTTGCCTTAAACTTTGATGATGTAAAAATTAAACAAAGGTTAAAAATCACTAATGGTAACTTGTGGTCATTGGAACATTGACTTGCAGGCAAGGAGGAATGGAAGAATGCATCCTGTGAAGCATCAAGTGATGATGCGCGGAGAGAAAGAACGAATTTCGTTAGGAATATTTCCAGTTCCAAAAGAGGGTACCATCATCAAGCCACCAAAGGAGCCAATGGATGAAGAACATCCCCAAATTCTTAAAGAGTTTGACTTTATGGAATTTTTTAGGTTCTTTTCTTCAGAGGAAGGAGTGGCCATTGACTCAGCAAAGCCAGTTGCCAGTTTTTGTAGCACTTGGGGACACTCTCAGGCTCTTTGCAGTTTGCACCTGCAATTTGTTTTTAGCAGCCGTGCAGAATTGAAATTTGATAAATTTAGAAAACAAAGTGGTTCTTGTTTGTTGGTTTTGAAATAGACCCATTAATGTACAAAGCGTATCTAAGCAACTCTCTTAGCCACCAACTTTTGAATCAAAAGTTTAAGGCAGGTGTGCAAAGGAAACTAACAAAGTGACACAAAAATGGATAGCTAGCTCTAGGTAGTCTCAAAAGATAGTTCAAATTTGAAGAGATTCAACCAAAGTGAGATATATAGTTCAAATGGGATTCTGCGTGGCTTGGTCCACAGAAGCCATCGAGTTGCTTCAAAGAGAAAGGATTAAGAAAACGAAAGAAGAAGAAGAAAAAGAATCTTTTGCTGCACAGAGAAAACACTTAAATATTTTTGTCTACTTTCTTTAACCCTCTTTTTCTCTTACATTCATGTCAAAGATTCTTTCATAATGGCCAACGGTTCTAGCCCATTGAAAAATGATTTTAACTTGCAGACTAGTAGTCTTAGGTTTGAACCCTCATGACACTTTAGTTGTGTATAAAACCTTCATTCCCTTATAGTTTAGACTATCCCTTGTATTCAAAAAAGATTCCTTCATAAGGTGGTAAAGTTTTTGACCCATTTGAGTGTACCTTGCTAGGAAGGGCAAAGGGTTCTAAATGTTGGTGCAACCCTACCAAGTCTATGAGTCTGGGACACCAATGAACATGGTCCATGGTCCATACCCTACTTAAATCTTCCACCATTTTTATTAGGACCTAATTGTGAAAGGTCTAATAAAGCAAGAAAAGATTGCGCGCTGTGTTTCTTGGACCACTTATGTATAAAGCCATACTGTACGATTACCCAGAAGACATAATAAAATGCACAGAATATTTTCGTACTGCACATGTTTAATGGTTTGTTAACCAAAAAGTGACTATTAATCTTTCCCTCTGACTCTGTTTCAGCAACAACTATGACAATGGATTGGTCCATAATTGTCCATGGACTACAGTAATGTGAAACTCATTTCCATTGGTGTGGGCTTCACAAAAATCTTCTTTTAACAAAAAATGAGTAAATGTGATATGAATAGTGGGTAAAGCATTGCCAAGTATAAACATTACGCATATACCTACCATGTCACCCATCGAATCAAAGGCATGTGATTATGACATTAGATGACCCCTTAACAACTAGGGATCCATTTTAATTCACCAACTTAAGGGTTTTATTAGCCAAAAAGATAAAAGAAAGATTTTGAAGAATAAGATACCTTAATCCATCTAGAAGCTAATTAATTTTGTTTGAGACCACAATTTGAAGTGATTTTTTGTTGTTGTTGAGAAATTATGGAATTGCATTTATAATTCAGCCAAAAAAGTCATTAGTCACAAAACGCAATTACAATATAAGGTTTCTCCACTAATGATCATGCATGATCAAAGAAACTTCGGCATAGACATTTCAACTAAGATTGCAAACTCAGAACAACCAAAAAGAGGGAAAGCTTGAGAAATCCAAAATCACAACAATACAAATAAAACTCTCGCAGAAGAGAGGTGAAAAACTCTCACAAAAGAATATGTGAAAACTACAGAAAAAATTCAAATAGTCTCTGCGACTTATTCCAAACTTGAAGAAATCGCAAAAAGGATGATGGTAGAAATCAGACATCAAAACTTAAGTAGAGATTCGATGTCGAGATGCGTCCGCTTATAATTAATAGAGAAAAATTATAACAAAATGAAGATAAATAGGGTAGTGTGTTCAAAAGCACATGATTGTTGAACCGACTCGCAAGTCAATTAATAATTATATATATATATATATATATATATATGTGTGTGAATAGCCTCACAAAATTCACAAATAGAGCAATTTATGTAACATATACTGTGCCATGTGTAGCTTGCCGACTTGTCGAATGTCGAGTCAAGCACAAAGGCGTTTGTTCTTGGTGCATGTCTCATCAGCTGAATTTATTTTTTGTAATTTGTGGGATACAACTGTTGCACATCTTCTTCAATCTACTCACATATCATTTTCCAACCAGTTCATTACATTATGCTCCCTAATCATTTTCAATATTGCCAACGGAATATAAATGACAGAAAGAAGAAAAAGGAAAAAAAAGGAACCACACCATAAATGACAACTTAATTAATGCAGAAACACAAAGCATTGATTGATTTGTAAATGAGGTTTTTATTTTATTTTTATGAATAATAATTGAGAGGGATCCTTAAATGATAGGGTTTATATTGAATTTGGACAAATTATTTGGGTACCCCTCCCTCACCCCATATCTTTATTAGAGGAGCTGCACACCATGCACCCATGTGGGTACGAAAGTCTTCTCTTCAACTCACAGAGCTGTGGGCTGTTTGTATTTAATATCATCTGACTAGAAGAAACTTGAACCATTGACCTTTGGTATTTGTTTGTTAAAACTTTGTGAAGGTATTTTTTTTACTTTTGTTACTTGTTAAGTTTGCTACAAACTATATGCATTTTTGCTTTCAACTAGATAATTTATCCTTCTTGGTTTCGTAGAGATCACTATATATCATAATTCGCTAATAATATATCAAAACTCCGTGAATTTGTAAATCATTTTAGTTGCCATGGTCTCTAAATTTAGACATGATTTACATTTTAGTCATCGAATTTACAAAATAGTTTATTTAGTTCCTGAACTCCACTTCTGTTAGCAGTGTTGGTCATACGTTATATAGTTGGATTTTAAGGTTTTGAAATTTTTTTTGGGGTGAACTTAGATGTTTGATGGGTGTAAATCAAAAAAAATTCAAAGAAGGCAACGGGGTCTTGTTCTTGTTCTCTGTTTATGTGGTGGTGGAAATGGTGGATTTTGGTACAAAGTGGTGGTGGGAGTGGTGGTGGTGTGAGTGATGGGGGTTGGATTTGAAGTAACAATTTTACCCCTAAATTTAACAGATTACAAATATGACGGTAGGAAACGAAAGTGAAGTTGAAAGACTACATCAACCATTTTATGAATTCGAGGACCAAAATGTAAATAGGGTCTAAGTTCAGGACTATGACAACTAAAAAGTCTATATAAATAGCTGTTTTATTTGCTAATTAGCAAAACATTTTGATTAAACAAATTTTGCTTACAAGTAGCCTTCCTCTTATATTAATAAGTTAGAGTTTGGCAAAATTTTATAGCAAAGAATGATATATATCCAAATGAGAGGCATTAGCTAATGACACATTATGTGACAAGTGATGTATGTATTACTCATAGGAGTGATGACATGTGACATAAGATCTACATCCGAGCAAAAAAATAAAACGGGTAGAAAAATAAGTGGGTGCCCAAATAACCAGCTAAAAGGGTAGGACAAAATTAATATTTTTTTTTTTTTGTTGGGGGCTTACCCTGTGGAGCCATTAGCCATAGCTTCCTATATATTGAGTGAGGGTTCTTCCCCTTAAATTTCTAAGAAACGAGTTGGAGAGTAGGAGACAGACAGAGAGAGAAAGATAGAGATGGGAGAGGAAGCTCATGCTGATCAAGTACTTCCAATTCTTGATTTTTCAGAGGGTTTAGTTTTAAAACAAGGGACTGAGGAATGGAAAGCTATGAACAACAAAGTTAGAGAGGCATGTGAGAATTATGGTTGCTTTCTTGTGTTAGTGAAGGATGAGATCCCCATGAATTTACGTGAAGAAATGGTGACGGCCATGAAAGCTTTGTTTGATTTGCCTGAAGAGACCAAGCAGAAGCACACAAGCCCCAAGCCTTACCAAAGCTATGAAGGGAAGAGCCCTGTCATTCCCTTGAACGAAAGCTTTGGCATCGACAATGCCTGCGAGCTCGATGCAGCTGAAGCCTTCACCAACCTAATGTGGCCACAAGGCAAGCCTTCTTTCTGGTGAGATTTTCTTGCTTTCTAATTAAGCTTTGGAAATAAACATGTTGGTTTAGCTTTGATCACATATATATTTACATGCTTCGTCACCCAAATATATATATCCAGTTGTTCGAATAAAATTCTATCGCTTGTTGTAAAAATAAAAATAAATAATTTAAAAAAAAAAAACCCCACAAGGCCAAATTTAATTTTGGTTTTTATTTTTATTTTTAATAAAAAAGCAAGAACTGCTGTTCTCAGTCTGAGATATCCCACTTTAGGAGTCTAAGATAGACAAACCAATAGTAGCTAAGAATAAAATTCAAACATTTTTCTCATGTCATATATTACCTTTCAACTTATTGATTTCGAAAGTTGGATTTGAAGAGGGCGGCGAGTTAATTATAAATACATATAATTGCAGCTAAACAGAAGATTAATCACTATCTGCTGTTTAGATCAGATTAGGAAAGAATTGTGGTTAAGGTCACTAGATGATTGAGAATCTTTCCTTAAATTGGACACTTTCAAACCAAGCAACAGCTTTTTGATGACATAAAAACTCCATGTTTTTGACATGACAATGGCTGCTACCCAACACCCTCGCTACCTGCCAATGCCTCATTTAATAAGGCTTATCCCTTGAAACAGATTGAATTAAAGGAGTGCCAGCTTTATATGATTGTTATATAGTTCTGGCTATATCATGCCTGCACATGTCCTTGTAGAACTCCAGCACAGGGCGAGATAATCAGTTTCTTATGCAGATATAACTGCCTCATTTAAAACTCAGTTGCACTTTCTTGGATTATGCACAATAGTCAACAATAACTTCAACTCCATATATCCCATCACAAGAGTACATATATAATGAGAACGGGTAGGTGCATATATTCATGAGCTTCATGAGCAGAAAATTTTGAATGGAGAGTTTCTCTCGCGTGACAGGTACCGTTTAGTTAAAACATAATGTGTTATAAAATTTGAATTATAATTAAAAATTTATAATATATGATATGTTTGAAGGAAACAAATCAAGCTGCAACGTGGCAGGAAAGTCCTTATCCTAGTTTTTTCCTCTTGAAAACCTCGTGACTTACGTGGAATTGAAAATCCAAGATTATTGAATTGTTATATATGCTAGTGATAATGGTTAACGGGTACTGTTACATTTTTCTGGTACATGACTATATATGTTTTGTTTTGTTATGGTAGTGAGGCTATGAAATCCATGACTTCAAAGATGATGGAATTGAATCTCATCATCCTTAGGATGATTTTGGAGAGCTTTGGCTTGGGAGACCACTATGAATCCCATGCCCAAAACACCACCAGTGCGTTTCGTTTCATGAAGTACAAAGCTCCTCCTCTAAGCAACATTAACAATGCCCTTGGTCTTGTGCCTCACACTGACAAAAACACCCTAACCATTCTGTGCCAAAACGATGTGCAAGGCCTAGAGATTCTGACCAAACAAGGCAAATGGGCGGAGGTGATGGTCCCGAAAGAAGCTGTTATGGTGTTTGTTGGGGATGCACTTAAAGCCTGGAGCAATGGGAGGCTTCATGCAGTGACACATAGGGTTATGATGAGTGGGGACAAAGAGAGGTACTCGTATGCCCTATTTTCTTTGCCTAAAGAGGAGGTGGTAATTGAAGTACCTCAGGAATTTATAGACAAAGAGCACCCTTTGCTATACAAGCCATTCAACTTTGCTGAATACTTCACATACTTCACGTCCAATACTCGTGAGGATGCACTTGAATTATATGCTGGAGTTTGATATATAATTATGATTATATATATCCATCGGGGATGTGTTTTGTAATAAGGTTGCTTTATTATGTATGTGTGGTGCGTTTTACTAATTTCATTAAAGACAAATAATTTTAGTGTGTGTGGTTGGTATGGAATTTAGACATTATATGTGTAGAAGTATGTTGCATCTTTTCCTTATAAATATATTTGGTTTAATTATGGGTTGGATCATTGACATACAGTACAAGTTATTTTCATCTTTTTATAAGCGATAGTGAAGAAGGGGAAAATTGAATCTAGAACCTCAAGTTTATAGGTAAATGCTCTTAACCACTTGAGTTATAAGCCGATTCCACGAGTAATTTTTATCTTAAAAATGTGTGGTCGCTAGTGTAATTAGGGCATTCATTGACAATGCACATAATAAATTAGGATGGGGAGTAGCTTGCATTCTTGCAATCCTGTGGGCAAAGGCGGAGACAAGGTTCTTTTATTTATTTTTTTAATATATATTTGGAGAAGAGATTCGAGAGTAGTATATGTTGTAATATCATAAAGAGAAATACTGTTACATTCTTCTCGAACATATTGGAAATAGGTAGTGCTAGAGAAATGGAAAGGATCTAGAGATGAGGGCTGGAGATGGGGAGCTAATAAGGCTGGGTTTGGGATCATTTGCGCTCTAAAATACCCAGCAGATGAAAACATTTAAATAAATAATAAATTAAAAAAACTTTATTGCCCATCCCGATCTACAGCTCATGAGGCAAGTCAACCTTTTGGGAGAGTGCAATGCAAATAACACATGAAACGAGAAATAAAATATATAAAGGATTTCCATTGTTGATTTATAATAAAGCCACATAAGAGCATCTCCAACTGATATATCAAAAGTGTCACATAGATATTTAATGGTTAGAAATAATATCTCACATCACTCCAACCGAATTGTTAAAACTGATGTGGAATGAAGGCTGGTGGTTCAGCTGTTACTTTTGACATCCCAAAGGTAAGATATCAAATGAATATTTTATTTGACATATCGGGTGGAGTGTAAAACTGTGTAAATGTCAAATTGGCACATCAGCCATCAAATTTAAATTTGATGTTTGGTACTTGACATCTTCCTTAGAGATGTTCTAACAAAAGAAGCTTACAGTGAAAGTATCTATATAATCAAATTACAAAATCTAGGGCAATCCTAATCTGCACAATGAATGACATGTGTGATTAATAATTAATCAAAGACATTCATAGTTAAATATAATTAATACTTACTTGGGTTGTAATATATGCCATGTGAATGTTATGAAAAAAAAAAAAGAAAAGAAAAAACAATAAACTTGGGTTATATGATTAATTTGGCTCTATTAGTTGCTAATCATGGAGGTCTGCATGTGAGTGTATATGACATTTGATGTGCACATTGACCTCAAACCCCACCCCAAGCCACGATTTAAGGCAATGATATAAACTAATTAAGCAAATTTGAACTTTAAGTAGAAGCCGTTTTTTAACTTTAAGTAGAAGCCATTTTTTAATATATTTAGGGAACATAATATATAATCTCTTTCTATTAAGGGATCCTTCAACGGAAATTATATATATATATATATATATATATATAATATAGATATGCATCCTTGTAGAGCCCATTTCGCATTGTATTTTACTAATCCAAACTGTCTATTTTGTATATATTCATTTAAAGATTAATTTTATAAAAAATCACTTAAATCTGATATCATTAGATCACTTAATTAAATTATTAAAATTTAAGTACTTTCTTGAATTATCGTGTTCATTGATTTTGTTGGTTTCAATTAAATGACTTAATGATTTTTAATTTACATGATTTTTTGCAAGTATAATCTCTGAACAAAGATGTAAAAAATAAATAATTTGGATGGTTGAAAAAAGACTGTATATATAGATCATGCATCATCATGTTTTGTACTTTGTACTCTGATAGCTAGGCTAGCCTATATTATTTGCTCAAGTTGTTTGCCCTCATGCATTGCTTAGTCGTAAATCATGATGACAAGATCAGATTTGATTGACCCTTACTTGCCTCATTACCTTCCATTTGTACATGTACTCCATCAAATGTGGGCGTGGTTTGTGCGGTATTTGCTGTTTCTTCCTGTCTTATTTGGTCAACCAAAAGCTTTCATTAGGCCAGCCAGAGATCATGATTTTGCCCCCCAATCCACAAACACTGGGTTTTTTTCATTTTCATTTTTTCTTTGGTTTAGATCACTTAAACGATAAAAGTCCAAGTTTAGCTCATGCATGCCTGGCACCTCTTTGCCCTCAAACATTGAGAATTCAATTGCTTTGACTTGGAGTTATTAAGACTTAATTTTCCTTCTCTACTCGTTTTTGAACCAAACTCAACTTAAGGACATAAGAATTCATCACATTAATAAGGGGGAAAAAGAATTGTTTATCTTCTTTATATACAATATTTGATTTACCATGTTTGTCGTATCAGAAACTGAGTTAACTTTTCTTATTGTTCATGAATCATGTTAAAAGATCGTATCATTATGAGATTTGAATCAAGGGGCTTTAGGCTCAGACCATAAACTTGCTAATATGTTTCATGTCTTTTTTGGGTACCTAACGGACCCAATCAAAATTCCAACTGAGTTTTGTGTTTGCTACCCACCTTTTTTGTTTGGGGGGCCCTACGAATCCGAGGGTAGGGGGAGGGTAGGGGTTATACTTTGTGAGATTTCACCGTAGTGAACGTCTCGAGAACACCGCCTCACTTAACTGACAAGATTTAGCTCAAATGACCAATCACTTTAATTTCATTCTTAGTGCCAGTTTGGCATTGCTTATTTTGGGTAATAAGTGGTTTTTTTTTAAATTTTGAGAAGCACAACCCGTTTGATAAACTGTAAGAAAATCACTTATTGTTAAAAATTGCTGTGAGAGAAAGCTATAAGGGAAAGCAGCTAATGAGGTGCTTTCATTTTCTGATTATGCAGGAATCAGTTTCGAAGAGGCGCTGGGTTTAATGATTATGTGGCAATCATTTTCTGATTATGCGTAAAATCAATACCAACAACACTTTGAACAAAAATTTTACCAAACTCCAAATTGCTTTATCTCACAGCTGATTTCTCTAACAGCAAATATGATAGCAATTATTTTCACAGCACAGCAATGCCAAACTGGCTCTTAGTGCTCGTTTGGGAGTGATTATGGAAAATCACCTCCTCACTAAAATTGATTTTTTGGAGAAACACGTGGAATGTGCTTCTTCTCAAAAATGATTCTAACTTATTTAGAATCACACTTCCAAACGAGCCTTTAGAAGTCCACGCTATTAAGCCCAATGTTAATTTGTTTCCGGTTGAAAACTAATTATCTCGTCTTCATAGTTTCGTGACCAAACATAGTTGACTGAACCCTAATTTCAAAAATACAAATTAACCTCAAATGAGAAAGAGAAAAATAAATAAATAAAAAACCCAATGTGAAAAGAAATTTTGCAGGCCGATTTTACCCTGCAATCTTCATCCAATACTTGACAATCTCTTAAGCTCAAAGCCCAAATCTAATGCACTCAAGAACACCAGAAGCCCAATTTCTTGAGCCCACAAAATGCCTCGTCGTTTAGATGGAAAAAGAAAACAGAAAAAAAACAAACAAAAAAGTTCGTTAAGCGGCCTGGTGCATCGCCGTCCTCAACTGTCAAGTCCCCTCGCTCACTCACCCCCAATCCGACATTGTTCGCAACGAAGCCCGACCAATTACAAAACGCCATTGTTCTATAAACTGTTGTGTTTTTACAGTGAAACTTAACAATTCGTAAGTCAACGATGTCAGAAGACAATCTGAATGAATTGGTCAGTAAAATATTGACCATTTGTAGCAAAAATGGAGTCTTTTGATTTTCTATGCAAATAAAAAGTTGTTGGTTTTATTAATAATGTTGGTTTTCATTTTTTATTTCAGATTGAGAGGAAAGCGAATGTTACCAATGAATTGCAGAGTTTAAGAGAGAAAATCGATAAGGAAGGAGATAAAGCTGCGGTGCACAAGTTGATATCGCTGAGGCAGGCATTGAAGGTTCGCTAGTTTCCTTGTGATTCTGTTTATACTCGAAGCGTCTTCGTTTTTTGGTGATGGGTATTGATTGAAATTTGATTCTGTTTTTACAGGAGCTGGAAAGGCAAGAGCTTGAAATCCAGTCTTCTAGTAATTCTGAATTGGATGCTGAGGTTCGTAGATTGGAGGACCAAATAACAAATGGGTATGATGGCCAGACTGTCTCTGATGAATTGGATCGTCTGTTGAGTGAATCAGTGGAGAAAATTGATTCAGCTAAAGGGGTAATTTGCTGTTGCTCACAACATTATGATTATTTTCTGCAACATGGTGTTGCTAGAATTTTTTAATTTTTTATTTGGTGATGAAAACAGTAATATGTGTAGGAACTTGCAGCTAGATCAAGGGCAGTGCTGGCAGTGCAGCGCCAGATTGATGATGTTCCATCTCAATCAGAACTCATCCAGTATGTCTTCCTTTTTTTCTCTGTTTATAAATTGTGGGCTTGTTTAGGACTTAGATTCTAGATGGTTGCTAACAAAACCAGTTTGAAGGATTTAGATGAGTTGGGTAGACTTCAAATGCAACTTAAAGTATGAAATTTAAAGTTTGGGGCATTTTTTATGTATGGTCTTTGATTATTTTTTCTGCGTTTATGATAGAAAAAGAAAAAACACTGTCTGTCTCAACCTTGGCTCTGCAGGTATGAACGCCGGTTTTCAGAACTGAATGCTCAAATTCAGGGAAAACTTCAACAAACTCGTAAATTCTATGCCACATATAATGCACTTTTGGAGATCAAAGAATTGATGCTAAAGGAAACATCTTTATTGAATTCAATAAGTTCACAGGTAGTCTGCTGTAAATTTTGCCATCAATATCCTCTTATGGGATGCTACCATTTTTCTTCTTCTTCATTTCTCTGCGATAATTTGATTTTATGCAGGATGTTTTTCAATTGTTTCTGCTATTATTATACTGTCATTATTACCAACTTATTTTGCTTGTAAACTTTGTATAGTTTCAAGATGCAATCACTAGCACTGATGGTCGCATGAAACTTATTAACTCCATGGAGGGAATCATAAAGGGCAGTCAACAGGTAATGCCCAAATGTCATCAAATTGTCTGCATATATTCTGTTGGGGATCAGGAAAAGAAAACCCCAACCTTGAAACTATTGTGCAATCCTAGTAAAGAAGAAACTTTAGTTCCTCAATCTTGGAATGTATGCTTTAGTTGATTCTAAAGAGCATTGCTTTTACTCCCTTATACAACTTTATTTATGTGTCCACAGAGATCCATAGTTTCTGTATTCCGTTTTCTAGTCTAGTAGGATGGTTCCCCTCAAAGAGAACCAAACGACTTGCGCTTCTTTGATTTTCCTTTAGAAAATGGAAAGTTTTGCCCCTTTACCTTCCTTGTAAATCATTTACTAGCATCTAGTCACATAGCCTTTTGATCCGTATGACCTTACAAGGACTTGAATTTATGGCCCTTTAACTCCTTGCCTGGGAGAAGCAGTTAGAGTTCTAACTAGTGTGGATTTATACGAATAGCTTTGGAGGGGAACTAACTTACTGCCTTGCGGCAACCTGGTGAACCCAGTTGCCCTGTTGTCAATCATCACTGTTGATAATGAATCTTTAGCAGTGTAGTTCACTGAATAGTATCAGAGACATCATAGTAGATTTTATACAACTTGGGCACTTCAAAATCTGGTAAGCATCCAGACAAAAACATGAGATACTTATAGGTATTGATATGTCATCCCTAGTGTAGGAGAAGGGTTGAAACCAAACAGATGCACCCACTAAGTGAAGAGAGAAATAAGATATAATTCATGTGTTAAAAATACCACCTGTAACAGGCCAAACCCCGTGTTGAGTTATTAGAGATACAAATAAGATAAAACTAATATAATTCAACCGAGTTCTGTGTCCAGCATATTGAGGAGTAAATGAATCTAGTATGCGCTTACACATTCGCGCCCAACAATTGTATATATCCCAGTATTGTCTGCTACTTCAATCAAACTCAACTTAAACTTCCACATGACTGAGTATTTTATTTCCCTCATTAGCCTCAACTCGTTTTCAACTTGTGTACATACTTTTTCACAAATGCTTCTAGTTATTCCTAAATTTTACTGCTGAATCCATTTTACAGAAGCTACTAAAGGTACAACTTGGACTTAAAGAAGAGCAAAAAGTTTGTGATGCTCTGAAGGCGAAGCATGTTGCAGCAACTGCAGAGCAAAGGCACTGTTATTCTCTCTTAAAAGCTTTCCAGGTAAGCACTGTAATCATGACATCACAATTAATATTTAGTGTTTGCGACACTGGAGCCTTCAGTTAAAACTTCTGTTCTTGTCTATCATATTCTGGTATTAATGTATAATTATTTAGGAAGTGCTGCTACTTAAGAAAATGTCTAATGTTAGAAAACCATAAACTGTTTTTCCATCCCTTTCTGGGTGGTCCAAATGCTGCGGTACCTAGAAATTTATATTTTCCTAGCGTGGTTGATATCATTGTCTACTACTTCACAGAGATGTAAGAGTGTTGGTTAGCAGTTTGGCAAGAATTGATAGTAATTGTCCTGGCTGTTGCCAATCTATCTATAACCAACTCTCAGTTTACCGATTCCCTCGAAATTACTGAATTAGTACTTTAAATATGCAGGAGGAATGTACAAAGAATGAGGTACTCAGAAGAAGTGCCGCTTAGAACATCTCCGCAGCATGTGAAGTCGAGTTGTTAAACCAACTTCATGCCATCTCATCGGTTGAATGCTTACTCATTCATTTGAAATGAAGGATTGGACATCATAAGTTCTTGTAAATTAAAAATCAAACATTTTCCAGGTCGAGCTTCTTGAATGTTGTACTACGTACCAAGATAAAAATAATGAATAGAAAGATCAGCTTAATCAGCTTGATGTAGAAATTCAACTCATCTTTTTCATACTGGATGTGAATGATGTGAGCGATGTCTTATTCTCTGGCGTATCTCTTCTCATACAAAGGCAACGACGCAAACAATGACATTTTTTTTTTTTTGTTTCTATCGATCTACATACAATACCTACTCCTTTCTGATTAGGATACATTAATTAATTAATTAATTGCGTCGCCTTAATTGTGCCTTATCTACCAGGTCAGTTTTGTTCATGAATCTTCACGCACGTTAAATTAATTAACAAAAAAAATCCAAAAGATAAAAAATTAAGTCGTCTCAAGTCGTCTCATTCGATCCTTGTACCCTCTTTTGGATCCCCATTGTGGACGGCCATGGAACTCTTCGAAGAAAACAAATATAGGAGGGGACATGTGAATTGGCAAGTTGGAAATCCTACTTTGCATGATAAAAACGTGGAATTTTTTTTATTTATTGAACCGAGATTTGAACTCAAGACTTCTTAACGAGTATTACTAAACATAAATATGATGATGTGTTGATATATTGGCATATAATTATCACATTATGTAGTTGAGAAAACATAAAAATGTTTCGCATGGCATGTCTTTTGTACACAATTTATATGGGTGGACAGATAGCTCGGATTTGTAAGATTCTTTTCTGCTTATTGTATGAGGCTTTTCCTTGGACGTATTATGAGCCGAAGAAGAAAATTTGCACACCTATCATCTTATATTAAACCTACACAACAACAAATAAAATAATAAAAACAACAAATCAGACCTATGCAATTGTAATTGTAGGATAACAATAAGATAATAATGTGTCATCATATGATTGGCTCCTCATGCTTGATTGACTGGACTTTATTAACACACTAAGGGCCTGGTTGGTTCACGGAATGAATTTAAAGAAAAATCATTTTCCATGTCATTTCTCAAGTAATGGAAAATGAAAGATTCATTTTTCACATTTGGTAATGTTGGGAAAGTAACCGGAAGATAATACTTTATTTTCTTTTCCATATTTATTTTGAGTATGAATGAAAACCAAACGGGCCATAAATGCTGATTAAAATCAAAAGAACGTTTCTCTTACCCTTTATATACTTTTATTACATGCGGTCCAATCATTAATATAAAGTCTTCGAGAAGGTTTTAAAAAAAAAAAAAAGAGAGCATGCATGCACGACATCTTTGCTAACAATAACAGGAGTGAGTTAGGTTCGACAGATAGTGAGCTCCCGTTTCTTTGTATCTAAATTCGAATTTCTTTATGCGAATTATTATTTTTTGTCTAAATTTTAGACTCTCCTGGCTATAAAAACAAAAAACAAGAAGAAGAAAAAACTCCTAAACAATAACACATCTCTGGCCAAGGATTAATACCCATAAAATGAACCTTCCAAAAAAAAAAACCATAAAATAAAATAAAAATTACAAAAACCATCTGTGTGTTTGACCTCATTATTTAATTAACTTAGATTCACCATAAAATATATAGGGAAAAATCCCATTTAATTTTGAATAACAGAAAGCGCCTTCTCGAAATGCTTGCCCTTGATTCCAACATACTCCTTCACTGACAGAGTTTGATACCTAGGCACTTCCCCAAAATCCTTGGACAAAACTGGGGAGACTATAAAATCACCTGGGGGAGCATAGAAATAGGCAAAGGAGAGCCGTCGGATCCGGGTGGCCACCACACGATGACGGACAGTTGTAAACACCCCGTTGGAGAGGATGTGGAAAAAGTCACCAAGGTTAACTGTGATGGCACCGGGTACGGGTTGCACCAGGACCCATCCGGCTCCCTCTTTGAAGACTTGGAGGCCGCTGACTTTGGATTGCTGGAGAACGGTTATTAGGGATGTGTCTGTGTGGGGTGCTATGCCCATCGCTCGGGTTGGGTCAGGGCAGGGCGGGTAACAGTTTAACTGCAGACCAATACTTAACCCTTGAGATTCCTTAAGCCAAGCCACTTCATCTGGATTAATGTTCAAGGATTTGAAGATAATGCGGATTAGCTGCTCAGTTAATGCCTTCAATTGGCTCCGATAATGAACCATTGTGTCACTGCCAAAAAATAAAAATAAAAATTTATGCAAGTCATAATTTAATTAAGTGTAATAATTACATTGTTGAGCTAAAATATATAGGCAATCATTTCTATACAAACATATATACATAACCGTGAAGATTTTATTTGGTGGCTCGATTTGAACTACATAAAAATTATAAGTTCAAGTTGGTTCTTCTAAGTCTCACCCCCCTCTAAATAAGACTTATAAGATACTATATTGAACTGTTATGCAATTTAATAAGTTCACTAAACTGTGGTCAAGGCATTAGTACAAATTCCAGAGGGCGAAAAGTAAACTATTACCCTCGCAAATCCCAAACGAAATATACATATATGGAAGAAACTATAATTGGAATAATTTTCATTTTGTCTACGTGCATGGAAATGCATGGAGGACTTACCAAAACCCTTGATAGTCATTGGGCCAAAGCAGCTTAGCATGATCGATCGGAGACCCCATGATATGATAACCTTCGTGCCACATAAGCTTTTCAAAAAATGGCGATATAGGAGGGAGACCGTATCCTGATTGGCTCCCCCCTGGAGATCTTAAGGCCTTCATCTTTTGGTCAACTGGTAGATCAAACAATTTTTCAGCCTCAGACTGCACATCCTCCATAAGCTTGGTGGGAATGCCATGGCCTATCAGTTGAAACACACCCCATGTCTCACATGCCTGGATTATGAGCCTCGCAGCATCTGGATCCGCGAGGTCGATAACGGGTGGGCCAGTGGAGTGGACCCCAGATGGAGACTCGTCGGACTCATCAAGCCACACATGGGAGTCGGGTAATGTATGGACAGAACCATAGTCAAGGGGGATGTGTTGCGGTTCGAGAAGGGTGTCTTTATAGGATTCTGCGAGAGCACCCATTAGTAATTGTCTTAGGAGAAAGAAACAGCAGCAACGTAAAACTGAGAAAAGATCAAGACTCAAAGAGACTGGTTGTTTTGCCTGTGTTGACTGGAATGTATATGTATATAGTTATATACATGGAGATCAGAGAGAAAAATTGTATTGGGTTTTGACCCTAGATGGAAAGGTACGACCCTATATATAGAATATAATCTTATATGGAAAGGTACGACCCTAAATATAGAATACAATCTTATATAGAAATGCATATATCTATATATTTGTATATATCTTTTTCTATTTGTTGCCAAAATGTGTATGAATATTATGAGCAACCCATATAGAATGTCGTTTCATATGAATGTTATGCATGAATCACATTCAATGTATGTGTGTATGCACATATGAGAGTTCATGCATATAATATATATCGTGTCATGTACTTATCTATTTTATGTTTTCAGTGTATTAACGGTTATAAATGTCTTATTAAAATGCTAATTAATAATGTATATCTTAAGTAGATTTTCGATATATGTATACTGTGTTTTTATCGTTTCATATGAATGTTATCCATGGATTACATTCGCTGAATGTGTGTATTGTGAGAGTTCATGCATACATATCACATCCTTAAGTGTGGATTTGGAGGTGTTTTTTCTCGTTTCAAATAAATGCTATATTTGATTTGTCTATACATATCAGAATTCCTGCATACATGTAATGTTTCTTAGTTGTCAGGATGAAATTCGAAAGATATAAACATATCATTTACTTACATTATTTTATGTTTTCATGGTATTAACGGTTAAATGTCGTATTAAAATATTAACTGGTTTTAAGAGTACGCGTAGACATTAATAATATAAGAATTAAAATTTTGATTGAAGAAGGACCGAATAATGAACAGTAGAGCTGAGTAAGGGCGGCTGTCTGGACAATATTTTCACATTTTCAGCATTTAAGTAAAGGGTTAATCGGTGATTTGCCCCATGAACTTGTACTTAGCTTTCAATTAACCCCCTATCCTTTTTTTTTTAATAAAGAAAATTAAGATATGAACTTCTTCTTTTTCTCCAATTTCCCCTTACCGTCCAATTCCTCAACATTTCATCTAATTTTCAGTTAAATTATTTTTAAAATTTATTTTTTTTGGAAAAAAACTGAAGAAAATTGACCCCCAAAAAAAAAAAAGACACCAAACCAGCAACCCTATCGCCCCTCTCCCCCAGCTCTATCTCTTCCAGCACATCGAACCCATCACAACACAGCCAAAGTACCCTAAAACCCAGCCAAAAAAAAAAAAAAAAGGTCTCCAAATTGAATAAGTCTTTGTTTGAGAAAGGCATGAAAGTACTGATATGGAGGTGGAGGAGATTCAAGCCCAAGCCTGTAAGTTCCCAAGAATTGGAAATGGCAGCAGCAGAGCCATTAACCCAGTTGCCAACGACGAAGATCAAGACCCATCGTGCCTAGACCTCAAGAGGGCGCCACTGCAGACGTCGGCAACCTCCTGTGGCACCACTCCTACATCATCCGCGTCTCGAGGGCTTCCGGCGGAAAAGATCGGCACAGCAAGGTGTGGATTTCCAAGGAGCTCAGAGACCCATCCCCCAGCCCTACCCCCAAGTGAGATCCACCCCTAGACCGTCGGCCAACGCCACCATACAACCACCCCATCCCAACACGAAACTGATGCTGGTTTGGGTTTGAAGGTGGGTGAGAGAGAGAGAGAGAGAGAGAGAGAGAGAGAGAGAGAGAGAGAGAGAGAGAGAGAGCATTTCAATTTTCTGTTTTTTATTTTATTTTTCAATTATTTATTTATTTTTAATGTACAAAATGACCATTTTGCCTTCTTTTTTAATGGCAAATTGGATGAAATGTTGTAGATTTAGATGGAGGGGGAAATTAACAAAAAAATAAGAAGTTCATATCCTTAATTTTCTAAACAAAAAGGATAGGAGTAAATCGAAAGTTATGTACAAGTTCAGGGGGCAAATCACCAGTTAACCCTTTAAGTAAATGTCTTTGTCCTTTTACTTTCATTTATTTTTATATTACTCAATTTACTTAAGTTTACAATGTAAATAAGGAAGTACCTCTCATTTGGATTCAAATAAAAATACTAAAAAATCAAATTCCCACCAAATCAAAATATTAAAGACGGTTTTAGTACAAAATATGATGTATGCTAAAAATGATGGCTCGTTAAGTCAATATATACTTCATATTAAAATCCCATAAAATTAAGTTTTCTTATTTGATGTGTAAAGAATAAAAGCCGCCAAAAATTATCTTGAGAAAATGATTATTCCGAAAAATCATTTTTCATACTTACTCAATATTTTTACATAAAACAATTTTTCATGTATGATATGAATGCATGAAGGGACCTAAGGTCGATCTATGTAAAAAGTCTTAGATGTTCAATCCACAAAGAGTTTTTAGCCTTTCAAAATTGCACATCCGCTAAAAAATTTCTAAATCCACCAATGCTTACAAACACACCCCAAGGGGGGGAGCTCTCAAACATCTCTCTAGAGCTCCTCTCCCTTCTCTCCCTCAAATTCTCTTAGTTTTTTCTTTTCAATTCTCAATTGTTGTAACAAAACCTTTTTGCTAAATTTTCCTTTATGTTTTTCTTAGTTGTACTTTATTTTTCATTATCATGTAATTTCTTATTTTAAGTTTTCAAGTTTGATTAGTTTCCAAGTTTCAATTACGGTTCTTAGTTCTTATTCATTATGCTTATAAGTTAATATGCTTGTTTGAATTATTGATCATCATTAAAACTTGTATGTTAGCTATCTTAGTTGGAATTAAGAGTAGACACCATATGCCTTAATTCGAATTGAACTATGAATAGGAAGAGTATGTATTGACATTCGACAATAGGGATTAGATACATGGTTGCTTAATGGATTTATAATACTTCATTTAGGGTCGACAACAATGATCTAATTAGGGAATTATGAATACAAGGTTAGTACCAGACACGATAGCTTAATCATACTTTAGCTAGAATCAATCTGAGAATCTGAATTGAACTTGGTAACTTATTTGCTTGAGTTAGTTTCTTTTCTTTCTTTCTTGTTTTCTGTCATTTTCTTTCTTGATTTCTATTTTGTACAGGGAATCGAATTGAATCAATAATCATCAATTCTCGTGGGATCGACCTGGCACTTACATATGCTATACTACCGAACAACTCGTGCACTTATGAGTATCACAAATTGAGGATGCAGCTGAATCGAAACAATAAGCACAAAATAAATATGTCGTTGCGTCAGCATTGGTTGCCCGTACTTGTGATCTTGTCACTGAATATGAGCAAGTAGTTTTTTCTTGTTCTCATTTTCCCTCTGTTCTATTGTTGACGATGATGCAACTTGTAAAGGAGTTCCGACTTCCTTTTCTTTCTTTTTTTCTTTTCTTTGTTACCACATGATTGTTTCATGCCGCGAGTCTTTTTAAGATTACGCTATTGTTCATTGCTTCCATGTTGGGTTTCAAATGGTTTCACCCCACCTTTCGTGTACTCTTATGGTGCTTCTTTTTTAATAAACATCTTTACCAACAAACAGAAAAATTAAAATAAGGGGGTATTTTTGAATTTTTCTTGGATTTGAATTTTAAAAAATGTGTCTTCTAAATTTTGTGGCGTGAACTTAAACTTTATTTTTTAAGTTTATAAAATTGGATCCAAGTAGGTTACCAAATAGACCCTTAGGGCCAGTTTGGTATTGATGTGCTGTGAAAATAATCACTGTCAGATTTGCTGTGAGAGAAATAAGCTGTTAGAGAAAGCAGTTTGACGTTTGGTAAAATTTTTATTAAAAGTGTTGTTGGTATTGATTTTACGCATAATCAGAAAATGATTGCCGCATAATCATTAAACCCAACGCCTCTTCGAAACTGATTCCTACATAATCAGAAAATGAAAGCACCTCATTAGCTGACTTCCCTTATAACTTTCTCTCACAACAATTTTTAACAATCAGTGATTTTCTCACAGTTTACCAAACGGGTTGGGCTTCTCAAATTTTTTTTAAAATCACTTATCACCTTAAATAAGCAATGTCAAACGAACACTTAATTTCTTTCTCATTTTCGTTTCACAATATCTAGAATAAGTTAAAACTGTGGCTTTGATATATGCATATTTTATATCAATATAGTAGAATTATAACCAATTAGCCTCTTGGCACACGTGTGTTACTAGGCTTCTTTGTTTTTCTTATTTTTAAATTAGTTAAATATAGAGATATATAAAACGATAAAAAGAAACTAGTTTTTATCAAATTAGTTTAGCAAATTAATTTTTTACTATTATACTCTCATTATATTAGATTGTGATTTTCTAATATTTTTGTTAAGTACGGACATTTTCAGGGTTTTTGGATGTTTCAGTATTTGAGGCTTCTGTCTTTATATATGGATGGATAATAGATGTCATGCTAATAACTAACACGTTGTGCTTAATTAGGTGAGGACTTGCGCCAATATCCGGCTAAAAATTTAAAAAAATGAAGATTTAATGTTTAATATTTGGTTTCAGTAAATATCAACAGAAAAATATGAATAGAAAATTCAAACTCTAGAAACGACAAGCATGGGCTTCAAATAAATCGTAACATTTTAAAATAGTTTTGTACCCTATTCTGATCTGTAACAAAAATCCAAGCGGAGAATATTGATTGGAAGTAGGTTTTTTTTTCTTGAAATAGATGCTTTATTAAAAAAATAAGTAACATAAGAGTGTACAAAAGATAGCATTGAAAACAACTAATAATATCTAAAATCCAAACATGAGAAACAGGAAGAACAAAAGCGTAATTTTTTTTAAAAAATACTCGCGGTTACTTGGAAGAAAAGGTAAGTCTCATCTAGTGTCTGTGTACTCTTTTTCTGGGCTTTTCCCTTTCTGTACCTAAAAAAGAGGTCTGGTCTGTGGATTCAAATGCAGAAGGTTGCTGTCGGTAGAGAAAAAGGGTTGGAAATGATGCAACTCTTTGCTCTTTGCTAACGAACGTGGTGTCTGAACTTCGTCCAGAAAAAAAAACGTGGTGTCTGTACAAATTACAAACCATTGCAGCTTTTGAAATTGAACCACCTATCTTAATTGGCTGTTCGGAAATAAGGACACTTGGCTCTTCCTCCTTAATTGCTTTTCCACCTGCAGAGTATCTTCCATGCGTTCTACTAGGATTATTGTATTTTGAAAGAACAAACATTTAACAAGCACGCACGAATAGGTGGTTGGGGTACTAAGGATTTAGTTGATATGGCATTATAAGTCTCTTGGATTGACGGAGATGATGTGGAGCGATGATCATGTTTCTTTGTTTGTTTTAGTCTATTAATAATTCTTATGAATTCTTTAGGAGTTTGCTGTGTTTTGTATTTTAGTTGTCGACTTTCTATACGGATTTACTGTTTCTACCGTTGCGCGGTAAATTCGTATTGTAAGTCTGAGTACATGTAATTTTTGAGCAAGTTGAGGTTCCACCCCAAAACCAGTTGAGGCTTGAAGTTAGATTTCTCACATTTTCAATGTGGGACTTTTTACTTTCACATTCTCACACGCTCTCGCACGTGTGGAAAATTTTCAAGCTTAACATATGGACAACACATATTGGGTGACGCGGAGCACGTGTGGCCGTTAGACTTTTACACGTGGGCTAACTCGCTCTAATACCATGAATGAAGTTGAGCTTCCACCCCAAAACCAATTGACAATGGAGAGAGTAGCCCAAGATAAACCCTTATTAGGTTTCTCAACTTTCCAATGTGAGATTTTTTACCTTCACAGTTTTGGGCGCTGAATAGGGGATTTAAGTGTTTTTTGGTTAAGGTGTAGTTCTCTCAAGATCAAATTAACATACTGTTATATTTGGTTACTCAAGATATTGTATTCATATTCGGCACTACAGCTTCTTTGTATTTTATTTTGTTTCATCAATAATTATTATTACTTCTTCTCAAATAAATAAAAAACATTACCGACTAGAAGTCTGTCTGCCCGCCTGCCTCTTGGCCCTTGAGGAGGAAGATGATTGACATTTACGTTAATTCTTAAATTCCATGAAACAACAGTCATGAAGTGTAGTGGTGGGTGGCCCATTGATGTGTTGATGAAGGTAGAGGAGGTCGTGTCTGTTGCCCATCCTTTGGAGCTTTGCAAGTGGCCAAATCGGTCCAAATCCAAAATTTACAACAACAAAAACAATTATTCATACCAAATGTGAAGCTCAAGTCAAGCGGCAAATTATGAGTAGAGAGATAACTTTAATTAATATTTTGCGACACCGAAGTCCTCGGTTAAAACTTCCGTTCTGGTATCAATGATTAATTATTTAGGAAGTGCTACTTTAAGAGAATGTCTAATGTTAGAAAACCATGATCAACTGTTTTTCCATCCCTTTCTGGGTGATCCATTTTCTATCGCTTGTATTCAAAAAAGAATGAGGTGCTTCAAAGAAGTGCCGCTTAGAACATCTAAGCAACATGTGAAGTTTGAAAGAAGCTGAGGTTTCACCCCAAAACGAATTGACAATGGGGAGATGTAGCCCAATTCCTTATAAATCCAAGTTAGGTCCCTTAACTTTTCAATGTGAGACAAATACTCTTAACACGCCTCCGCACTTGTGTCGAACTTTCAAACCTAACATGTGGACAACACATATTGTGTGACGTGAGAGCACGTGTGGCCGTTGGACCCAACATGTGCAGCCTTACTCTAATACCATGACGAAATTTGAAGTTCCACCCCAAAATCAATTGACAATAAGAGAATGTAACCCAACTCCTTATAAACCCAGACTAAGTTAAGTTCTTCAGCCAACTTCATGCCATCGCTCATCCGTCGATTGCTTACTCATTCAATTGAAATGAAGGCGTGGTATGTGAATAAAAAGATCAGCTTAATTAGCTTGATTGAGAACTTGAACTAATTTTTCCATACGAGATGATGTGAGCGATGTCTTAATTCTCTGGAAGATCTTGTTCCTCCAAGTCAGGCTTTGATACAACATAAAGTTGTTCCCATCTCTTTTTCACATAAGGACAATGAAGCAAACTTTTGACCCCAAAAAATAAAATAAAATAAGACAATAAAGCAAACAATGACATTTTTGTTTCTATCGATCTACTCTTAGCCACTGCCAACTCCTCTCTGATTAGAACACAGTCAGCAATGTAATTGTAATTAATTATTTGTGTTGTGCCTTTGATTCATTCAAACGTTCGTCACAGCCACAGAAAATAAAAAACATAAACCGTACAGTATCTAGCAGGTCAGTTTTGTTCTTGCTGTGGTTGTATATGTGCTCATACAGTCATAGCAGCCAAGTGGACAGTTATTTTTTGGTCCAAGTCTAATCTCATTAAAGAAACCCAGAGAAAACATGATACAAACATAGCCAAGTGGACAGTGAATTTCTCAAGTCGTCTATCATTGTACCCTCTTTTGGATCCCCATGGTGGACGGCAATGAACTTTCTGAAGAAGACAAATGTAAGTGGACATTGGCAAATTGGATACTACCGACTACTTTGCATGTTAAATATATGCTTTTTTCATTCAACTACCGGTCATATATGAAATTTGAACTCAAGACTTTATAACCGAGTATTACTAAACACGAGTATTAAGACGATGCGTTTGATGATCATTAGTAATTAAAACGAGATTGATTTCTGCTTATTCAATGTGGCCTTCCCTTGGACATATTATGTGGACAAGACTTGATGCGATTATAGTTGCAACTAAGTACGCAACTTCTGACCCAACAAGAAAATTTGCACATATCTTATCTTATTATATTCAACCTACACAACAACAAATAAAATAAAAACAACAAATCAGACCTGCACAATTGTAGGATTAACAAGGAGGTAATAATAATGTGTCATCATATGATTGGCCCGTCAAAGCATTTTTTTTATTTGTTTTTGATACGTTATTGATTGACCCGTCATGTGTATAGACTGTAATCATTCATAGCTTGATGGCCAAAGGTAGCCGACTTGTCTTTTGGACCTTTGCCAAGCAATATACTAATAAAATTAGTTTATCAATACACTAAATGGTGATAAAACCAAAATAACATCTCTCTTCTTCTTATTACTTTTATTGCATACGGTCCAATCAAAAACACAAAAATCTTTTAGAACTTAAAAGAAAGAAATGCATGTGCACGATATCTTTTCTAACGATATTGTTTAATAATTCTTCATGGTAAAATTCAAACTTGTAAAATTGAATTGAATTAGGTTAGTTGATTACGGCAACACGACAACGGGTCGGTCTTTTTATATAGATTATTTCTGATAGGCCAAGGAGGGTTAATTAAAAAAAAAAAAAATTGACCTAACTATTTTATCCAAAATTCACCATAAAATAAATAAGTAAAAATTTCATTTATTTTTTAATTAAAGAAAGCGCCTTTTCAAAATGCTTGCCCTTGGTCTCGACATACCCTTTCACTGATACAGAACGGTACCTTGGCACTTCACCAAAATCCTTGGACATCACTGGAGAGACTATAACATCACCTGGAGGAGCATAGAAATGGGCTGCGGAGAACCGTTGAATATGGGTGACCACCACACGATGACGGACAGTTGTAAACACCCCGTTGGAGAGGATGTGGAGAAAGTCACCAACGTTAACTATGAGGGCACCGGGTATGGGTTGCACCAGGATCCACCCGGCTCCCTCTTTGAATACTTGGAGGCCACTGGTTTTGGATTGGAGAATGGTTATTAGGGATGTGTCTGTGTGGGGCGCTAGGCCCATGGCTCGAGTTGGGTCGGGGCATGCCGGGTAAGAGTTTAACTGCAAAGCAGTACTTGATCCTTGAGAGTCCTTAAGCCAATCTACTTCTTCAGAATTAATGTTCAAGGATTTGAAGATAATGCGGATTAGCTGCTCGGTTAACGCCTTCAATTGGTTCTGATAATCAACCATTGTCTCACTACAAAAAATGAAAACATACATAACCTTAAACTTCAAAGCTTAAAGGCTTCATTTGGTGACTCAACTTGAACTGGATTGGAATTAAGTACAAGTCGGTTCTTATAAGTCTCATCTCTCTAAGATACGAGACTTGTAAGGTGAGACTTGTAAGATACTTTATTGTATGATTATTCAATTTAATAAGTTCACCAAATAGTCATCAAGACATATACATTACTACAAATTTCAGACGAGGCCGAAAAGTAAACTTTTACCCTAACAAATCCCAAACGAAAAGCATAACATATATATATATATAGAAACTTTAATCGGAAAAAATTTTCATTTTGTCTACGTCATGGAAATGCATGGAGGACTTACCAAAACCCTTGATAGGCCTGGGGCCAAAGTTGCCTAGTATGATAGATCGGAGACCCCATGATAGTAAACCCTTCATGCCACATATGCTTGTTAAAAAATGGCGATATATGAGGGAGACCGTATCCTGCACCCCCACCTGGAGATCGTAAGGCCTTCAATTTTTGGTCAACTGGTAGACCAAACAATTTTTCAGCCTCAGACTCCACATCCTCCATAAGTTTAGTGGGAATGCCATGGCCTATCAGTTGAAAGACACCCCATGTCTCACATGCCTGGATTATGAGCCTCGGAGCATCCGGATCCATGAGGTCGATAACTGGCGGAGATATCGGGCCGGTGGAGTGGGCCACATATGGAGACTCGTCGGACTGATCAAGCCATATATGGGACTCGGGCAATGTTCGGACAGAGCCGTAGTCAAGGGGGATAGGTTGCTTGTCGAGGAGGCTGTGTTTATAGGCTTCTGCGAGAGCACCCATTAGCAACTGTCTTAGGAGAGAAACAACAACAACGTAAGAGTGAGAAAAGATCAGAGCTCAATGAGATTGGTTGTTTGCCTGTTTTGATTGGAATGTATATATAGACATGGAGATCAGAGAGAGAGATATTTATTGGGGTTACGACCCTATATATAGAATCTAATATTATATGAATATTTCCTACTTCCTAGTTTCACCCATATGTAAAAATAATCCATCAAAAACAAAAAAAACAAAAATATATGCACACATATCAAACTGTGATTGGCAAGAAAGTACCAAGAAAGAAGACAAATATTTTCCATATATATGCACACATGTCTACGTATATGTATGTACATATAAGAGTTCATATATATATACACGTAGAATTCTTTGTAGTCCATACGACATCCAAAAAATATATACATGTCTTTGTTTTCAATTTTGTTAACTGTTAAATGTTTTATTAAAATACGAATTGGAAATGTACATCTTAGAAATATGGTGTATGTATAATGTGTTTTTACTCGTTTCATACAAATATTACCTACAGATCAAATTCGATATATGTCCAAAAGATAAATACATATCATTTAATTACCTAAATATTTTATATTTTTTGTCGTATTAACAGTTAAATATTTTATTAAAATACTAAATGGTATACGTTTTAAGACTATGCGTCGACATTAATAGTATAAGAATAAAAATGTTGATTGAAGTGAATTGGGTCCAAATGATGAACAGTCGGGATAGGGCGGCTGTTTGGACACAAGTGTTCCTTTTTGCGTGGATTTGGAGGTATTATTTGTAGGATAATATATATAGTTGAATGGGACGAAACAAACAATGGCATCTTCTTAAACTTGGAAAAAACAGTCTCGTTGTCCCATGATCAGGAAGACATCCTTTTCCTTTCTGCTTTTCTGAACAAAATGATCATTCCTTGTCCACAAGAACCGGGTCTACATTTTTTTTATGCATGTCTAGGAGCCAAAACGCTTTCGTTTCATTAGGTAGAGATAACTACCATCCCAGCTAGTCCCCCCACCCCACTAAAAAAAATATAGTTTATCTAGAATAAGTTAAAACTGTGGCTTTGATATATGCATGTGTTTTATATATCAATAGTAAAAAATAAAGTTATATGTACCACATTTATTTATCATATTATTGACTACTCATTTAATACAGGTAGGCTCCATAACTGTATGTGGAATTCACCTGTATTAGAGGGTTTAGGGTTTAGAGAGATGGTCAATACGTTAGGCCACTTCCAACTATGATCCATAGGTCAAATATAGCCCTAAAATAATGCAAAACTCATCTCCTTTCATGAGCTAAAAAAACTTTTGGCCAAATTTGAAGGGCCACATTTGGCCCTTTAACCCTCCAACCACGCCACTTGTAATCCAACTTGACCTAAACGGGCCCAACGCATGTGTTTTCCAAGAAGAAAAAATATCACGAGTGGGCAAGAGCACGAAACATCTCATACAACAGCATATCTAACAACCAATATTAAAGGTGTGCCGACGTCAGCTAGCTGTCAGGTTTTTTTTTTTTTTTTTTTTCCATAACCTTTTTAAATGTTTATTTATTTATTTTATTTTAATAATCTTTAAATTCATTTTATATAATTAGTTTCTGACTATTGGAGGTCAGAACCATTGATTGAAAAGTTACCTTTTTTTTAATTTAAAATCTTTTAAAATGTTTTTAAATCGTTTTTTTTAATATATAAAAAATTGGTTATGATCATTGGAGGTTAGAACCATTGAAACGCATACCTTTTTTATTTATTTTTTAAAATTGTCTTTGTTGGCTTTATTATTATTTTTTATAAAAAAAATTTAAACCCTAAAATATGTCTATAAATACCTCAAAATTTCTTCAAAAAATTTCTCACTCATTTCATTCCACATTTCTTATAAATTCTATTACATTCACAACTTTCCACACTCTTTCTTTTTGTCAAATATTTTCCACATTCATTTTATCTAAACATTTCCTACATATTTATTTTCTTTACTTATTTTATTATTCATATTGTTTGAAAAATGTCCCGGACTTGAAGGGACGAAATTGGTCACAAGTGGAAGATGAACACCTTTGCAAGGCTTTCATAAAAGTCTTCGAAGATAGTGTTGTGGGTACTAACCAAAAAAGCACTGGGCTTTGGGAACGCATCTCACAAAAATACACAGAGGCATCATCAATCCTTCCATTTACAAAGGAACGAGATGAAGTTGTAAGATATTGAATCAAAAACACTCTATTTATTGACATTTGAAGATGAAGATAAGAGGTGTCACATAGACAAAAATCTAATCGGAAATCTGGATAGTTGCTTCTAGACCGACACATGTCACTCGAAACTCATATCCAAAAAATTATTAAGATTCTTTCAAGATAAGACGTGCCACGTGGACACAAAATCTTATCAGAAATATTGTCAAATGCTTATCAACGTACACGTGTCATATATGAAATATTGTCTCTAAATAGTAGTTTAATATAATTAAACAATATATAGTTGTGGAATGTATGAGTGTTGTACCATAGTTTTTCTCAAAATAATAAAATATGAATGACCCTAAAATATAGCTCTGCATGATTGTGGAACGGAAAATTTTAATCCTACACTATTCTTTAAAAAATTAATATTTTATAGGGCTAAATTTATAGTCATGGACTACATTTAGTCCTATAACTAAAGATGACGTAATGTGATCAATAAATATGGTCCAAATAGCAACACTATAGTAGAATGGTGTTCTTTAATTTGGTGCTTAACTAATTGAGGACTTTTTAACACACACAAAATTAGTTGTGGATTTATGCCCACGTTCGGCTAAAATTTTTTAATAAAAAAAATGTATTGAAGATATAATGTTTGATATTAGTTTAAGTTAACATGAACAGAAAAATATGAATAGAAAATTCAAACTCAAGAAGGGACATGCATTCCATGGGATGGGCATGCTTCAAATAAGTCGTAACATTTTAAAGTACTTTTGTACCCTCTTCTGATCTGTACCAAAAATCCAAGTGGTGAATTTTGATTGGAAGAACGTTAGGCATTGAAAATCGAATAACTAAAACCCATGAAATTAAGCATGTGGGTAAATTTCTGTTCATATTCTCCATGCCGGCATTTTGGAAATGTAAAATTATAAGTCCATTTTAATTATTATAATATTTAATTATATTTTTATCTATGTGGAGCTAGACTCCACTTGTCACATCACCCACTTAATTGTGAGTAATAATCCATATGTATGAAATTATAAAAATACCCTTGCTATGTCAAGAAAGTTAACATAGTTGTTGGCAAGGAGCAAAGTGGGTCACCAAACTTTGATCAATGGATGAAAGTAGGTCATTTTAAATTTGATGGGGCAAAGTAAAATTTGACCGAAGTTTCTTAAAATAAGTGCAAGAGTGAGTGAACTGTTGAATTTACATTTAACGGTGAGAATTTATATTCAGCGGTGAGTGACTATAAATATCTTGAATCCCTATAATCCAAAAGATCCAGAAGATCAAAAAGCAATTGGTGTCGTGTTGCTATAATTTGGATTTACATGTAATGAGAGAATCTCTCTTATCGTTTGGTAAAAATAAATAAATAAACAAAGGGGGAAAAAAAAAAAAAAAAGAGAGAGAGAGAAGGTTTAGGTTGCTGTCGACGGAGAGAAAAAGTTGGAAATGATGCAACTCTTATGGAACGTGGTGTCTGAACAAATTACAAAAACTGCAGGTTTTTGAAATTGAACCACCTTTTTCAATTAGCTGCTCAAAAAGTACATTGATTCTTCAGAAAATGAAAACACATTATTAGTTATTTTTTTTATAGTTTTTTTTAAAATAATTTTTAACAATAAGTTATTTTCTCATAATTTACCGAATGGGCTGAGCTTCTCAAATTTTAAAAGAAATCACTTATCATCCCAAATAAGAAATGCCAAACGGACACTTAGGGTTCGTTTAGGAGTGATTCTGAATATGCCAAAAATCATTTCTATGGAGAATCACTTCAAGTGATTTTAAGTGATTTTATGAAGAATCACATAGGAGATACTTATGCTTAGAATCACTTAAAATCACTTAAAGTGATTATATGGAAACGCACATGAAAAGTTATTCTCTCTAGAAGTAATTATGGTTTATCAAGAATCACTCTCAAACGAGCCTTTAGTTTTTTTTGGTAGCGAAGTATCAATAGAGATATTGTATCTTCATGTCAATTTTCATTTTTTTGTTCAAATAAATCCTATGTATATGATTAATAGTTTTCAATGGTTTAATACAAAATTGATCTTTAGGATAAGAGACTTTACAAGCCTCAATCACGGAGTCAGTATCTTCTTGTCGTCTATACTTGTGGTATTGAAACAAATTAAGATGTAATTAACACTAGGTTAGTAGGAGCATGGAAGTTGTGTGCTACATGTTGTGTGTTTAATGACCGACGAGAGAAATCTGCCTGCCTCTTGACCCTTGAGGAGGAAGATGATTGACATTTACGTTAACTCTAAAATTTTATGTAATGAGTCAACCAAACGTGCAGTCGTGGATGGCCCATTGCAGACCATCCTTTGGAGCTATGCAAATGGCCAAATCGGTCCTATTAATTCCAACTTCACCCAAAAAAAAACAATCAAATTATTCATACCTCAAGTCAAGAGGCAAATGATTAGCAGAGAGATTACTTTATATAATCAAGTTGGATTTCAAGGGATTGTATCATTAACTTATGGACAATATCTATGTATCCACACTTTTCAACGACCCTTTTCTCTCTCTTAACTACAAAGTCCAACCTCATTGTATTGCTGCCAGCCGATTCATTTGAATTTTGTTAGTACATATGGACGGCAGATCCCTCGACCCATCACATATGTTCATTACATGTAAAAATATCATAACAATGGATTATACAAAATCCGGATGTATAATAATATAATGGAGAAATTGTACTTTTTAAGAGTCCAATATGACTTTTTGGACTCCAATGAGGCAATGCAATTACTAAGAAACTTAAAAATATGAAAATGCATTATTGATAAAAAGTTCTTTATGGTCCATATTATCATTATCGGCGGATCCATTAAGGGTTCAGTAAAGGCAATTGTCCTCACTCAATTATATTATTTACCTATCAAGGTGTCAATTTTTTAATGAAGTTTTGTATTTAATAAGGGCAAGTTGTCTGATAAAATGCCTCAAAGAAGATTAAGGCGGGAGGCAAGTGGGCAACCTACTCTACTCCGTTACTTATGTTATTCTTCTTGTTCTTTAGACTTATTCTTCTCATTTTTCTGTTTGCGCCGTTAATGGAGGAAATATGTGGAATGTATTGTGTTTCTAATTTATGCATGAATATGTTTATATGATTGTGTGTGTATTTTTTTATCTTACATTTAAGAGTCGATTGATCTTCATTATTAGTGGCTTTGCAGTAGTAGTTTATTGCCCCTAAAAAAGAAAATTCCTAGATACGCCACTGATTATCATCACCAGATATTGTAAAAAGTTGTCCACACCAAAAGCCAACTGAGTCTAGCCTAGTGGAAAACCCCTCTCCCCCTTCCCTTTTCCCTACCTAACTTTCGCAAAACTAAAATAAAATAAATAAAATAAAAATTTCCACACCAAAAGTGATTAGACGAAAAAAGTGAGTTCATACATAAAAAGGAAAAATCGTAATAGTTACCCAAGAAAAAAAGACTCGCTTTCCAGCTGCAAGGATAACAATGCAGCGTGGGCCTCTTCTAAGTTGTGAGTTGTGTGTAACCCAGTTAGCTAAGAAAGAGATGCAGCCGATATTTGCTTATTGGGTCAGAAAGGCCCATTAGGCTAACTATTGAGGACCCAATCAGAATATCATGGAAAAATAAAAAAGGGGGCCAAATCAAAATTGAAGTTTGAACCTAATTAGTAATCACCAAAAATGAAGAGGTTCAGGTTTAGCACCTGTTAAGGTTTGCTTTTGATTTTTTTGGCAGTGCATAGAAGATCTCATTCAAAAATATAATCTGAAAGTGCTTCTTGAGATCTTTTAACGTAAGCACTAAAATGGATTTTTTATGCTTAAAAAGCAGGGGCGGACTTAGATAGAGCAAGTGGCACTACCGCACAGAGCCTCTAATTTTTGAAGGCCACCAAAAATGTTTAACTTTATATCTTTTATAGTTAAATATTATAAACATTTTATATATATTCCAGCATGCAGCACATTGACACAAGTGTGTGTTTGGCTGGTTTGGTTTCAAATGCATTTCTCTTCACCATCAATATATATACACCCTCACGCTTTCTCCTCCAATCAACACCAAAAGGAAGAAGAAAAAAAAAAGTTAATCATTATCATTCATCAATCTCTCTTTGGCTCTTTTGTTCAATCCTTTGACAGTTTTTGTTTTTATTTCAAATTCAAGAATTTCAACATCAAAACATAAATATCCTAATTTCTAAATTCATAAAGATCACTCAAAATTTGTGCTATTGTTGATGATGAATTTTAGTTATATAAAAAAAAATTGTTTTATGACATTTAAGTTATGGAAAATTATTATTTTTACTATTTTCGTATTAAATTATGTGAGGGTCTCAATTTAAGTTTCACACAGAGCCCTCAAAATTTTAAGACATTGCATGTGCTTGAGCATTCCCAAGCTTACCTCTGCCTTTAGTCATTACAATCGAGCTAAAATCTGAAAATGATGTTTTGGTAGATTTTGTTTCCTGCATTGCATGAAACCAAGTTGACTTAGTTTGGGTTTAGAATTTTTAGAATACTTGCTCTTTGCCAATCAAAATCACTTTCAATCTGAGCATTCTAATGGAGGGAAATTCGCAGGCTTCACTTGCAACAATTAATTTAACCATGTCACAGGGACAACGAAGTCAAGTTCTTGGTCGAGGGGAGAAGCTCTGTTATCACCGGCATCGGTGGCGTAGGTGGCGGGTATCACTCAACCGAAGGCTTCAACACAAATTCAAAATTTTAGGATTAATGTTGTTCAATTGGAAAAGTTGGGACCAAATTGAAATACCAATCAAACTACAAGGGTGAAAGGTTTACTGTATCCTAGATTCAAAACATGAAAACTCTGTAACATCAAGGATCATTTTTCTCTTTAGAACTGGGTTCTGCTGCTTGAATTGTGTTTCTCGTATCTTTGGCTAAATTGCTGCCTTGATGGCCACCTACAACCAAGTATCCAGCAGTAAATAACAATACCAATAATCACACAACACACAATCAGTTTTACTTTGATTAATTTATCTGAACCAAATTCGACTATCATGTTTGTGGGTCATGTCATGAATACCTATCCTTAAACCTGGGATGTGGGGAATTGTTCTCACCGATCTCTATGTGTAAACATCCCTAGATATAATGAAAACTATCACAATACACACCAGAAGATTAAGTTAGAAGATCACCTGCCGGTGTCAATACTCGATCAGCAAAACCCACTGCTTGACTAGAATTTCCAGGAATGCATAACCTACCACGGTATTCTCTTAACAATGCTATGTTACTTGCAGTACCAGCTTCAACCTCTCCACTAGGCATGTGATTTTCACTGCCCGGCCTCGTAGTAGGTTTTAGTGAGTATGTTGTCGACCAAGATCCTCCATTTGATCCAGCTAAGGCCATTATAACGTCAGCCTAAAAAAGTACAGTGGTCACAAAAATGTCACGTATATGTAGTTAACAGCCGGGAGAGGGAAAACATGTTTGAATTCATACTATGTTGCTGATAGACAAGATTGGTGAAGAAATGTGGAAAACTAAGCGAGGAAAATAAAGAGAGAAGGTGCAATGTGTTAAGTCCTTTTCTCCAAACATCAACCACAAAGAAACATTCATGATTCTCAATTTACCTCTATAAGAACAAATTTAAGTCCATATTATTTTCCTCTTTAAGGATTAGTAGACGACAGTTCTAAACTTCTAATAGGATGACAAAGTCTAGAGAGACTACATCACCCATGGCTTGATGTGGCATACATGAGTAGATGAGAGACTAGATAACGTGAGTTGAACACCGCTAGACTTCAGAAGGCTTAAGCCTATGAATCTTCAGTCAAACCAATGTAGAACATCCCCAATAAGCCTATGAGTCTTCAGTCAGACCAACGTAGAACAATCCCTCCCTTTTCTTAATATTTCTTAATATCTCACACATGGATCCCCACAAAAGACAATTAAAGGGGAAACACTTAACACCTCACAATGTAAAATGGAAGCCAATAGGACTTCATAATTTATCTGTACAAGAAAACCACTGCTGCATATTTCAAGTGAAAAATACCAGCTGCCCACTACCAGAATGAGTATACAGAAACTGAAGAACCTCCCCGCACAAAATGAAAATGATGTACAAATGAAGTTCCTCACACCAAACAGGAATTTTTATAGGAGATTCACTATGATATACTAATTCTTTGTTACACCTACCTACCTACCTCATAATTTCCTTCAAATTAAGTGTACATAACTTAACCAGCAAGTGTTACGTGTCTAACATAATAACAGGGAATTTAAAACCATGTCACACTTGTATTGCCAACAACGATATAAGCAACGATTGTTTGACTTTCCACATCACTCAACATAAGGACCATTAATCCAACCAACACCCAAGAATTATAGAAGTAGCAAAACTGACAACAACAACAACAGCAGAAACAAGCACCAATGCGAAAGAAATACTCACAACACCACCGGCTCAGAGCCAAAGAGCAGATAAATTGTTGTCTTTTATAGCCTTGAAAATCCTCTTCACGCCAATTTTAGGGACTTCTAGTTATTAACTTGTCATTCCCTCGCAACTAACTGACAGAGAAAGCAACTTCCCCATCTTTTTTTTTTTTTTGGGAATTAAAAATAATTATAAAAAAAAAAATTTGGAATGTTCCTCAAAAAGGGTGAACAATCAACTCCCAAAAATCTTCAAACAGTGCCTTGCTTCTCCTAGCTAGGAATCCTAAATAAACTAAAATCTGCTCTTTTATTTAGTAACAACTAATTATGGACATCTAAAAAGTTAAGCTTAAGATAATATCAAGAAAGTGTAATGGCTAGAAAACAACTTACAAGGCAAAAATCGCATTCTCCAAACCTGTAAGTTAAGATCAGATCACACTAATTCTGAAATTCTACAGACAGTACCAAGTTTGTTTATCAGTATGCAACGATTAAATGAGTTAGACAATGTTGATATCAATGGTATATATTCTTTACAGATAATCTTCACTTATATTTTCTGTCAGTGCATATAAACTCATTAACCAAGGGAGCTGTCTCTACTAGAATTAAACAGTAAGAAAGCAAACCTTGTTTGGATGGACATCATCAAAGACGTGAGCTTGACCGCCATAGAATATGGTCATCTGCCGACCAGCAGACGTAAATCCATGTCGACTGCCATGACAACAGAAAAAAGATATGGCATCAATTGTCCTTTTACTTCAATGAACGCAAACAAATGCAACAGAGGAGAATGTCCTCTATATTGTATAATTATGTTTACCTTGGAGTAGAAGGTTCTGGCTCTAAAATATTAGTCCCAGATTTCTGCCTGCTGCCACTAGGCAGCACCCCAGAAGAGTTTCTTTCAGGAGCACTACTGCTGGCATTAATGGAACTCAAAATTCCCGGGCCTTTGATTCCAGTTCTAGATCCCTCATCAGCAGCTGATTGAGAGATATTAGCTGGACTGGCATTGGCATCCCTAAATCTGTTTGAAGGTAATTGATGCACAAAGGGTACGAAATGACCTCCTCGTGGAGGGTACTGTACCGCAGCACCCAGATTCATGGGAGTAGATCTGTCCCATTTGGAAATATTGGTATCAACTCTACCACCAAGTGGAGGCTGAAAAATATGTGAGGCAGAAGTTGGCCTCAGCGGCTGTGTAGCAAAGACTGCTTCATCGTCATTGGACCTTCTAGGTCGCTCTCCCCCTGGTCCATTTCGAAGCATCTGAATTTCAGGATAACTAAAAGCATCAGATGAAGAAACCATAGATGGGGCTTTTTCCCATATGCAAGAATAGAATAAGAATATTGCATAATGTCAATCTCATACCTTCATCAAATGCAAGCTCTCAAGGGAGTCAGGACCGGTATGAGGGACCCCATCTCTGGATGAGCCCTTAAAAGTGGAGTCCGAATTACTCCTCTTACTTCCTAGTAACCTGTTACTTATCTCAGGCCCAGAAATATCACTCCTCGGGCCATAGAATGGAACACCCTCAAGATGATTTCCAGCTTGTCTTTCTACAAAATTTAATGGCACAAGACAATGAATCAAACTCAAATGTAAATATACAGAATCTTAAATCAGAAGGAATAAGCACTTCAGGTGTCGAAATTTCAGTAATACAATCGTAACAGATAAGCTTCAAGATTGGTAGTAAATGTTCATACACGGACAAAAAAGGCCAACAATATAACAGAAACATGTCATGAAAAAAAAAAAGTTCATCAGAATGAGGTGCTTACACTTAATTAAGTCTCACTTTATTTGTAATGATAAATTTTTGACAAGCACTCTCAACTTTCTCCATTGCTCAATTGGTCACACCAAAAACAAAAACAAAAACCCACCACATTGCAAAATGACAATACATGGATAAAAACATTTAAGCATCATTTTTCGCAAACCTAATTCCAAATGCTCCGGCAACATGCTTACAAAAGATAAAGAGAGCCCAAAAGGGAAGAGGAAAAGTAAGTGAACAGCTTGCCCTTGATTCAACCTATCCTTAAAAAGAAGACTTAACAAATCAAAAGCATAAAGGGAAAAGAAAAACCCACAACAGCAACCAAACTCCTTACTGACTTCACTAACTAATCCATGTTAGAAACCAACCCCCATCTTTCTTATTTTGATGTCCACACTCATTACTCACTCACTCACTCACACGATAAAGTTCCTAACCCCCCATGAATATAACAAAGCCATCCGAAACAAAAGAGCCCCCTCCCTCCCCTCCTCCAAAAATAAAAATTAGTAAAGGTAAAAACTTTTTAAGCTGATTAAATAAACATATAAAAGCAACTATATTTAAGGAAAACAAAATGAGATAAGGTCTGGGTTTTTTTTCTTTTACATATATGAACAAAAAAATAAATCACTGGGGAGAAAAAGAAACAGTTTTTTTAACAAATGGGGAGTGACTGACCAGAACCCAGATCAGAGGTGGTAGAGATGGGCCCACGGCCACCACCCGAAGAAGCCCCAAGTGAAGCAGAAGCTGAGGGTGAGACCTCAGAGAGCCTACAATCAGAGGCTTTGGGGGCCAAAACAACAGGGGAATCACCAGGCTTCATGCCCAGAAAGTCATGAAAGATGGGCTTCAATAGCTGCTCTTCTTGCTTCTGTTTCTGCTGCTGGCTACTGTTGTTAGTAGTGGCATTGTTGGGCACGCCTTGCTGAGCCATTATCAGTACAGCCATTTCATCCCCATAGCCATACCACTCTGCAAAGCTTATTTGCTAGCTGGAGACACAGTGTGATTGTGTTTGTGTAAAGAGCATAAAAAGAGCGCACGATTTTCAGAAAAGAGAAAAGAAAATGAAAAAGAAAAAGAGAGAATCAGGGGTCTTTGTGAGCAGAGACCGAGAGAGAGAGAGAGAGAGAGAGAGAGAGCGTTAAAAAGAAAAAGGTTCTTGGGCAAGTGTTTGTGACTTGTGCTTGGGCTTTTCTGAGTTTTTCCTCTCTCTCTCCTCTGTTTGCTTAAAAATGCTGTGTCTGTGAGTGTGGGGGTTGGGTTGTTTGGTTGTGTGAGAATATATGTTGGGGTTGGGAGGTGTGTGTTTGTGTGTTTTTTTCTGGCAATTATTTTTGTTGTTTTTGCATTGGGAGAGCAAAAGAAAGAAGCAATGGGGAGAAAGATAGCGTACGACGAGCGGTTTTGTGCCTCTGTGCGTATGCACTAACGTGGCTCACTGCCAGTGCCTGCTTTTTCATAGGGTTTAAAAAATCCTTTTTCCTTGCTATTTTTCTTAATAAAAAAATCCCTTTGTGTGTTTTTTTCTTCATAATTATGTTATCGGATATCTTCTTTTTATATTAAAAAATAAGCCTATCTTTTTTTCATTTTTTTTCATGTGTATATAAATTTGGAAGCTAGATGCATGTTATCCATATCTAAAAGAATGAGTATCAAATCATTTATAATTGTCGATGGTTGAATTTTGATTCGAATCTAAATTGAGTCTGATGTAATTAATAGGATGTAGAGTGAGATTTTTCATATGATAATTTGAATTGTTACTCACTAACTTAGTATTTACCATTAAAAATTATACCAATAAAAATTTGAGACGTATGAGTTTTCCTTGTAATAGTCTCCGGCATGTCAAGGATTAGAATGTATTTAGAATTTCTTTGGTTCTAACCTTGTATATTTTTTTGTTCTTACTTTCATACAAAACCTTTGCACCCATAAAAATGGGTTCATCATGTATATATCATTCACATCCACCTTGTGCATATACCAAGCATAAAAGTGAAAATCATATGATAAAAGCACTCCATATAAGTCATGTTATAGACAAGAGATTTCAATGGAAGAAAAAAAAAAGTTATGCAATGTGGCATTACTATTATGAAGTGTAATGTTTATGTGCTCATTTTGTTGCCTACAATATACTTGATTTTAATTTCGATTTCGATTATTATTATTATTATTATTATTATTATAAAAAGAGAAAAATGAGTGAAGAGTGGGAATTGATGTGGTGGAAGCTAAAAACCGACGAGTGGGGGAAGAATATTGAAGCACAGATTCTCTCTCTCTCTCTCTCTCTCTCAACTTCTTAACTTCTCAAGTACTTTTGTTGACTGCAAACCACCACCAAAGCCCGATGCCGTCGTTGTCCGACTTGGGGCATCGTGCTAAGACCTCCACCCCCAACCCAACCCAACCTCGTTTGCCCAACTCAACTTACTCTCACTCAGACATTCATCATTGAATTGAAATTAACCATAATTATAATAAATAAACACTTTTTTTTTCCTTATTAAACTCTCTCTCTCTCTCTCTGAGTTCTTTGTGGCAAGTGGCTAGCTAGTTGTTGTGCTCAGCAAAAAAAACTTACATATAATGAAGAATGGGGATAACACTGTTTTGTTATTCGACTAATAATATGATGATACGTGAAAAAATTATCGTATATATCATTGCATTATTAACTAGGATAACAAAAAGTGTTATCCTCGTTGCATGAGAATTTATTTACCCAATAAGGCTTCTGTGAGTAATAATTCCTCTTTTTTCGACTTTACTTGTCTTGGATGCAGTGGTGGTGAGTTGACACAAAGATTCCCACACATCTCCTTGCCTTCCATGCTAGACAGAGATTTTCACAAGCTAAGCACAGAAATATAACTGTGCTTCTACATTGACATATGTAATTTCTTTTACTAGTGGGAGGGAATGACATCTTCAAGAGAGTCGTTATCGACATTCTAAGGTCCCATTTGATTCACGAAATAAATTTAAGGAGAATCACTTTCTATGTCATTTTTTAAGAGATGAAAAATAGAAGATTCTTTTTTCACGTTTGGTAATGTCATGAACGTAACTGGAAAATATCACTTTATTTTATTTCCCATGTTTTTTTTGAGTAGGAATGAAAAACAAAATTTGTTTATTTTACAATTATACTCATGTTAAATCAAATAAAAACAAGAATGTATTTAATGATATAGTGTAATTCTAAATTGTTAATGTGGACAAAATAATCATGAACAATATGCACTTAATGTTGGTTCATTTTTCCAAACTTTCCGATGAGGAGGGAAAACAAAACCTAAGTTGAGAAGAGGGCTTCACTTTCCTCTCTACTTTTCCATTTATCAGGCAACCATTTCTTATGTCTGAACTTATTAAATACGAGAAAACAATTGATTTCTCATTCCCAAACCTCCTTTCCCATGAACCGAACAGAGCCTAAAATAACTTTTGTAGCTCAAGCGATTATACCTTCTCATTTTATTTTACTCGACAAGGGTGGATCTTGGGATTTTTTCAAATCCCTTGACAATCCAAAGGAAATCTCTTTCAGGCTTTTGTCTGTCAATTGGCCCTCAGGCATCACATATATCCAATTGTCCATACAAGTCTCATCATGCATGATTGACTAGCACAATCGAAATAAGTGCAAAAATACTGTGAAACCCATTCCAAGTTGACGGATACTTCCGTGGGGATTGGACTATATCTCTAACATGTCCATTGTCCTCCATCCCTCTAAAGACCAAAACTTAAATGCTAAAAAAAGATTTGACCAAGGAAAAAAATATATGATAAAAAAGCTGCAAGTAATACAACACTCCCACACAAAAATAGAACGGCTGGTGGCTACGTTTTGATGGTTCTTTCTCTTTTGCATCTTTTGCACTTGCGAACAAAAAAATATGCGAAGACTTCTCTTCAACCCAGTATTTGCAGACCTTCGACAAATTCCAAATGCACAAGTCCACATGCAAAGACAAGGCATCCAGTGAGCCTGATTCAAAGACAACAAAAAAAAGACCTCAGAAGAAGTAATATCATAATGTTATATGTCATGTGTCCCAATGCTTCGAGTTAAGTTAAAACACTGCAAGTTGAAAATAACATATTCAGCATTGTGTCAACAATAACATATTTCTTGATCAAGGGTCAGCAGCATAAGAAACTAAACCAATTTGACTTGAATGCGGCAAATCAAATTAACGGATTGTTTCTTAAATCAGGAAGCTTCATGTGCTCTTGATTAAAAGGTCAATTAGTTGGAAATTGTACATACCATGCGCTCCTGTTTCAATGGTCAACTGCCATCTATTTACAAAGGACACTGACGTCCCCATCCTTCAGGGCCCCCAAGACTCCAAAGTCCAGATGCGCATCCAGTTATGTCTCATAGTCTCTTTCATAGTCTCTCTTTACTTGTACCACCACAACGCAGTTTGTATGTGTGATGAACCTGCATTCAAACCACTTGACTGCATAATAGACGTCCATCAGGATTCAGAATGCTGCACAGCTACCATATTGCAAAAAGTTTCTAACGTTACAAGTAGTCTGAATCCATATAAAGGAAGCCCTCCAAAAGTAGTTGTCCCATATAAATATCAAACTTTTACCAAAATGCACATGAATTTAAAGAGTTTTTATTTCTTCTGTTGGAAAACTTCCTCTGTATCCTGCAGTAAACTCCTGTTTACCTACCTTTCAGAAAATGCCAACTGAATCCAAAACTTAATGCCTGTTACCCAAGAAAAGCAAAAATATATATCATTGGATGTTAGCTTTTCTCTTAATATCCTCTACCAACTGGTTTGCTCTTGATACAACATTCTCAGGCAAACTTCTATACTTGACAAGTTCTCTTGGATCTGAACAAGTTTTCAACAAATCAGACATTGCTTCAGCCTTCTGGATTATAGATTTTCTCCTTGCATGAGATGCATCTCTTTCTCTGACATATGTGTTTGGCAAATTTGTTGAATGAGGAACGGAAGACATCATGTTGCACATCTTATGCGCCATCTCAGTCATTCCTTGTTTCCTTAACTCGTCATTCATTCTCTGAAAAGTAAGATACTGAGGAACTAAACCCCTCCGTATCATGTCCTCAAACTCTGCAAAAGCCTCTTTGAATTTATGCACATTGCAAAGCAAATGAATCAACATGGTGCTTGTAGCTAAATCCATATCCAATCCCCTAGATCTCATTTCCTTGCTAACTTGAACTGCCAAATCCAATCTCCCCTCGTCACACAACATCTTCAACAAAAGATGGAAAGTAAGCCGATCCGGGGTATACCCAGATTCAATCATTTTGGTATAAAGGTTCATTCCCTCCTCAATTTTCCCGAACTTTGAAAAGTACCTAAAGAAATAGTTATAGGTTGTTGGAGTAGGGACACAACCCTTACTTATCATCATCTTAAGGATCTTACTAGCCCCTACAAGATCTCCTGCCTTGCAAAAGCCCTTTACCAGTGAATTGTACGTTGAAATAGTAGGGCCTGATTCGAGGACCAAAAAGTGCTCCATCATCCCCAATGCCTCCTTGAACTTCCCAGCTTCCCCCAACGCATCAATTATTGGATTATACACAATTGCATTGGGCTCAATTCCTTCACTCCTCATCTCACTCACCAATTCAATTGCAATTTCAGCACGACGCATCCGACAATATCCTTCAACCAGTGTACCATATGTTACAACACTAGGTTTCACATTATCCCTCTTCATCTCCGCCCAAAGCCGCTCTGCCCGTTTCAGCTTCCTTGATCGAAACCATCCATTCAACAGTATGTTATAAACCCGAACTGATGGAATCCAATCTGGATGCAACTTTCTTTTCATATCAAAGTACTCTGAAGCCACCCTAACAAGGCCTTCCTTACAAAGGGAATCCAACAAAACTTCAAACAAACTCATTTCTGACTCTGAATTAAGAAATGAGTCTAAATTACTTGCAAATTCAAAAGTCCGGATTGCCGATTGGGACATACCTGCATAAAATGTACCACCACCGGAAAGGATGATGGATTTAAAAGTAGTGAATCAATACCAAAAACAGGTCTAACACAAATGCATATGCAACCCTCCTAATCCATAAAACCCAAATATAATTTCAGAATACAAGCAACTTTAGGCAACCCCAACTAAGTTGTACAGGCAAGCTCAGAACTTTTCTTCAAATTGTGAAGGGCCAAAGTTATGCAGAGATTACCAACGTGTAAACTCGCAACTCTAACTAACCATTTATCAAATTCAATCAATTTGAGAACCATAAACTAGGCCTACGCTACATGTATCAAAAATCCAAGATGCCCAATTGAAAACTCAATAATTAAACTAAAAATTAAAATTGTACATTCAATTAAGTAGGTTATTACAATCACATAGCAATATACCTGCGCGGGAATACCGTCTGATCATGATCACAAACGTATCTACAGAAACCAAACCAGGCTCCTCATCTCCACCGATCCGATTAAGAATCAGAGACCACGCCGACTCGAACTCCCTCGACTTAGCAAGGACATTGATCATGCAGCCGAAGAGCGTCGCAGAGGATCGAAACCCCGGCCGCTTTTCTGCCCAAAGAAACAGCGTGTGAAGCAATTTGGGAGACGAATCGAAGTGGTCGAACACAGCCTGTAACAGACACGGACCCGGTTCGATTCCGGTCCGGTCCAATGCGCTCTGGAGCGATGAACCGGGGGAAATGCTAGGGTCGGCGAGCAGGTTAGCGATGGTAGAGAAGTCATTTTGTGAAAAATTGGGGCCGGAGCTATTAGGGTTAGGGTTAAGGTTTGGGGCGGGGTTCGGGTGCGGGAGAGAGCATGATACGTCGGGCGGCGAGGGCCACTTGATGATGGGGTTGCCTCGTACGGACAGCCATGACTGGTTGGAGAAGAATCGCAAAGAGAGAGCACGAAGGTTAGGGTTAGGGTTTGGTTTGAAGAGGAGGAGCGCCAGAGACAGAAAATGGCGGGTTTTGTGAGAGGGCATAACAACCAGTGGGCTCCTAGACTGAGAGACTCACTGTCACTGAGCTCCAAACTTGTTAGTTTCAGTACAGTTAAAATTACCACTATACCCCTTCCTCAACTTCGTTAACTATTTTTGCCTATTTAAAACAAAACGAAACGAAACGAAATGAAGGACAGTGCGTGAGCGAGAGAAGCACACACCACATCCAACATGGCTTGCATGCAATTCACGAATGCCGTGTCGTTCAGGCCAGAGCAACTCTCCGGCGCCGGGACCCGACATTACCAAACTCTCCCCAGAAGGAAGTCCGTTTCGGTCTCTTTCGCCGGTATTTCGGCAGAAATGTCTGCAGCTCAGCCCGGAAAGCCCGAAATCGAGCTCGAATTCATAGGGGTATGCCGTTTTATTTATTTATTTATTTTAGTGTAAAATTATGTAATTACTAGATATTTGTCTGAAGTTTTGTGATTGGGTTAGCCGAAGCCCGGGAACGACGGGTCGTATCCGGTGGAGAGCGCGAAGGCTATTAGTGGAGAGAAGTTGCTAAGGGATGTCATGTCGGATAACAAGATCGAGCTCTACGCCACGTATGTGAGTACTCTCTCACTCTTCAATGCTAACTACCTACCTCACATTGCATCCCGCGTAATTTAGTTATTTCCTGCCACAGTTTCTAACGTGCGCCGTCTCTGTAAATTGTAATTGGGTATCACAGCCCAATAACTATGGGGCCTATTGGAGCAATGCACATTCAAACCCAAATTTAAAATAAATAAATAAATTACATCTTTATAATAGAATATGCGGGTTAGACCAGTTGATTAAGGCAGCATGTCATTCCTCTTGCACTCGAGTTCGATTCCCTTCCCTGTATACAACGTGTGAACTGAACTACTCTTACATGACACACCTTATGGGGCTGAGGTCTAGCATAATTACATAGAATTTCATAATAATAAGCAAATATGTGAAATACAAGTGATTGAAAAAGGCGTTGCAATTTTAATTGTAGGGGAAACTGATGAACTGTGGAGGTGGAGGAAGCTGTGGGACTTGTATAGTAGAGGTATGAATATTCTCAACATTCATATTATATTGTGTCTTCCCTAGTTTCTTGAGTTGAAACTTATGGAAGATTTGCTTCAGCTAATTTCCTTGTTTTTGTGTATGTGTGTGTGTGTGTGTGTGTGTGTGTGCAGATTATTGATGGGAAGGACCTTTTGAATGAAAGAACAAATACTGAACTCAAGTATTTGAAGAAGGCAAGCTCTCTCTCTCTCTCTCTCTCTCTCTCTCTCTCACCCCCTGAAAAACACTACTCGCTTGATAAACTAAACTCCTTTTTTTTCCTTTTTATTTTTCTTTTTTCCTGTAAATGTGGGTTTTCTTTTCACTTTTTGTTAATTTCTCATTTGAAGTAAATTTCTATTTTATTTTATATTTTTACATTGGGTAAAACAACATACAGAAACCCGAATCTTGGAGACTTGCTTGTCAAACTATAGTTGGAAATAAGGAAAATTCTGGGAAGGTACTTCTCACCACTCTCCTTTTATTTTTTATTCGTACTTGTAAAGTATTTTCAAAATATTTTTTTATCTTGATTTGACTTCAAAACAAGAAGGAAAAATCCTATGCTTTTTAAACCCAAGCATTCAGAATGGATTACTTACTTATGTTATGCAAATATTGTTCTGATTGTGGTTTGCAGGTTGTGGTTCAGAGGATCCCCCAGTGGAAAAAGTAAGAGACCAGATTATGAATTATGATCAACATTTGTCATATCAGATTGTATCCGGGCTTATTGAGATGAGACGATTGTCTAAAATTCCAATTTTTATGTTCGGCTGTGCGTAGAATTTTGTACAAAAAAACAACTATTACGACACAATATAACAAACTAATAATAAGATGACACGTAAATATTGTTGCGAAGTTTGATTCAAGTGTCATTCGTCTTGTCATATTGGTTATTGGTTACATGTCATCTCTTGATTTGTTGTATTACATTAGCGTAAGTATGGCTGTAGTGAGTCATCTCCAAGAATTTATGTTATCTTTCGGCAACCAATTATACGAATCATAGTTGGTCTAATTTCAAGGTAACTTATGTTGCATTCCCAAGTTTTCTTGTTCTCCCATGCTTCCCCTACCAACTTTTTTTTATATAGTATAATAAATCGAATTAAATATTTGTAAAATTATTCATTTTTAATAAGTTTAATTATTTACTTGCAATATATTTAAATATATATTGTTTTTCTTTTGCCAAAGGGCATATAATGGGTTTCGACCCAAAAAAGAGAGGGCATATAATGTGTGTTTTGGTGTTTTCACAAAATATAAGAGGACAATTTGGGTAAAAAAAGCTCATTCCAGTTCATCCTTGCCTAATCCTACCTACTCCTCAAGAATTCAATTCCCCCAATATCAGGAATCAAAGTCATAATTTTACAAGGAGCACGGTTGCTTTTCAATCTCATTGTGCAAGTAAACATGTTATTAGCCGTAAGTTAAACGATACAGAGAAAAGCTTATATGAGGTTGTTCTTACCACTCGGTATTGCAACGTGTCAGAAACAATCCTAAGATTTTCTCAAGGTAGAAAAGGTGATAAGGGAGGAGCGGAACAGAATTGGCCATCTTTTATTTACACTTTTTGGAAGAGCCTGCCTAAACCCAAACTCTCTCTTATAATTACAACCTTTTGAATTTAAAGTCAACATTTTTTATGATTATTATTCATTCATCATTCAAATAAATAAAAACTTTATATATTTTTTCATCTGGAAATAAAAACTTTATTTCAAGTGCCTTTTTCCAATATAGATTTGTCGGGACCTCATCAAACACACACACTTTGCCTCCCGCTGAGGGCTTTCACTGTGTGAAAAGGGATTGGGGCCACCTCGTAGGAGTGCGTAGAGAGGGCCACACACAATGGACCACTTCGGCTTTTGGATCTGCAAAGTTTTTAAATGGGCTTCAGGAATCAGGACAACCATTCTTTCTTTTTTCAAATAAATAAATAAATAAATAACTTCCACCAGATATTTGGCTGTTAATTTCAAACATTCCATATATAATTCTTACCACCAAAAAAAAATAAAAAATAATTTTTTTTCCATATATGACTAAAATAATTATAATTTTTTCTTTGGAAACTTTTCATTAGATTTGGGGAATTTTTCATTAGATTTGGGGAATTTTTCACTGGATTTGGTGAATTTTTCACTAGATTTGGGGAATTTTTTACAAGATTTAGAAAATTAAAATCTCTATATTTTTTTTCATGAGTTACCATATATTGAGTGACTCGATCCAAAATCTAAGGGCTTCGTTGGATGACATTTCTAAGATTACTAAAGTGATAATGAATTTTTGGGTTTTTAAAGAAAATGCAAATATATATATATATATATATATATTTCTTCAATATCTCTAATTACTCTCACATTTTTTCCCTTTTATAATTTTTAAAAAATAAATATTTAACATTGTTTAATTTTTTTTAAATCGCTATGGATAAAATAAATAATGGACAAAAACAGCAAGTTTGTCATAAATTATAAGACAACCCAAGTCCTTTCCATTTCTGCTGAAACCATTTGAATCTGACCACCACACATGGGGGGGCTAACTGGATCAGTCTTAAAATACATTTCCAATCAAAGATTATTGATCTGTCAATGTTGAAGAAAACCCAACTGGAAATTCAGTCGAGTTTGCCCAAATTACTCTGAAATCATTTGTTTCAAAATGTTGAGATTCATATGAAGTCCATTTTGACTTTTTGTCAATTCCCTCTCTCATGGGGGATAGGGAGAAAAAAATTTGAATCACTAAAACACCATAATTTACTCAATCAAAACCAACCATATTTCGAACTTTTTTAATTTTATAAATAGGAATAAAGGTAAAAAATTTCTATTAGTTAAGTGTATGTGCACATCGTGTGGTCATCGATGATCATAAAAATGCATAATTCTTAATAATTCAACTCAAAATCAAAAGGCTGATATTCATTACTACAAAAATATCGAGACCCTAATTTTATTAACGAGAAATAGAAAATTTGAACTCTAAGCATTTTCTAGCATTAGAGAGAGAAAATGAATCAAAATTTTGAATTGTAACAAATGGATGTGTCATTAAAAACTGCCCCAATAAAGTATGCATATTAGGGCTACCTATGCCTCATTCAAAAGTCCGACTTGGGAGTTGGGACGGCGGCCTTTGCCCCTATATTGGCATCTAGCATAGGTGATAGGGACCTTTCAAAATTTTCATGTAGGACACAATTTTAGAGGTCAGCGTGCCCTTGCTTGTACTAGGGTCAATGATATATTAATGAGAAAATAAATCCATATTATTTTCTAAACACTTATTCAAATGGGTTGTTACAGCTCAACCTATTTCACATCATATTTTATACTCCGGATATTTTTATTACAAATTGATTCAAAAAGAACAATTAAAGAAAGACAAAAGTTTAATAGAAAAAGACTACAAACACTCTCATATTCTTCAAATTTTATTGCATCAATTATCTATACCTATTATATTTCTCTTCACGTGACTTGACATGTGAAGAGAAAAAGAAATGAGTATAAATTCGTGACATGCAAGTTTTCATATATATTGGCCATTTAAACATCTTGGTTAATAAAATTCCTCTGTATTAAAATAAATTTTTAACCGATTAGATCATGTTACGAAAAGAGTGCAAATGTACAAAACTTGGAGTGAGAAACTCGCCTCTCTAGTATTAATGTCTGAATCGATAATTAATATATTCACAATATAGGAACATAATATAACAAGGTAGATATTTGAAGAAAAAAAACACATTCATAACCCATCAAAAAACAATCTCAGTTCTCACCTCATGTGTTAAAAAGTGAAATAAAATAATACAAAACACTCGGCGGAAATAAGTCAAAACAACAACAAAAAAAATACATATTTTTTGCTTTTTGGCTTCCATTTGGAATTTTGGAAGTTCAAACTGTAAACCCCGTCCCGCTCACGCTCCTCTCTCCCCCCCCACCTTATATCAAACACACACTCTCTCTCTTTCTCTCACACTCACTGTCACTTCCACACAATTCTCTGTCCGAAGCTAGCCTCCATATTTCCTCTGCTTCTTCTTCTTCCCCCGAGCTCTTCAAACCGTCACCGGAGAAGGTGCCGGAGCTCCCACCAACAGAGTAAGCTCAGCTCCCAAACGCATAGCCGTGCATAGTTTTTTTTTTTGTTTTTTTGTTTTTTTTGTTTTTTGCATTCTAGGTGTTTGAGCTTCGTCGCTCTGTTTTCCACTGCCAGATTCTAATGGAACTACGTCCTTTTTACGCCTGACGGGTTCGCTACATAGATCTCGGGGCTGGCTCTTCCCATTTTTGTTCTTTTAAATTCCTATATTTTTTTACATTTTTTTGGTTTGGATTTTGGTCCGCCTTTTGTCAAATGTGTTTGCGATTTTATGTTTTGTTATGGTTTTGACGATCTGGTGCGGTGATAGTTGAAAATTTTGAAGAAATTAGGGTTTTGGGGTTGGATTTTACGGTATCTCGGGTTCTTAATTAAATGTTTTTTCTTCTGTTTGGTTACTGGGAAAAATGTGTCAGAGAAATAGAAGGCTGCAAAACATTTGTCTTTCATGCACTCTGGACCGACGAAAAATGAAAAATGGTTGGTCAACTGGGCTTGGTTGAAGTGAGTTTCTCCTGTAATTTAAGTAACACCAGCCAACGGTGGATTAAAACGCTTGTTTTCTTCTATTTCCAAAGGTTTTCTCGCTTCGACAAGAACAAAGAGCTGAAAATTTGTTCTATGCTTGTGGTGTAGGACCTTTTGTGTTATCTTCATTTAAGGCCTTGTATTGCAAGCTGTCATGGGTTTTGTCAAAGGAAAACAGAGTAAAGCACCATGATTTTTCTTTTTCAATAGAAGAAAAAATGGTTGGATTTATTATTGAGACGAAGATGCCTTCCCAACTTCTGTTGTGTTGTGTTGTGTAAAATGGATAATAGTATTTGGTTTAACAGGAGATATCAACTTACACAAAAAGACGATGTACAAATCAAATTTTTGTTGATGATCATTAAAAAACATGTCTTTTTGATCCTTTCATACTTGGCCCCGAATGCTTTCTCGGGTTGGGTTTGTTCTGCTTGCTTGTGTCAGATGACGCAGTATCTCTTGTTGACATCAACTGATTTGAAAATGCAGGTTCAATGAACAAGAATTCGTTCTGAATTCACTCATTGCTCTTCTACAAGGTAGGCAAAGATGAATAAAGAAAATACAAATGCTGCCAAAGTTGAAGAGCCTACCGTCCGAATCACAAGGGCACGGGCTAAAGCCTTTGGCACTTCCGGGGAGGTAGTGTCCTCCTCAAAACCTTTCTTTAAACAAGATCAGAAGCATGCTGTTCGAGCAAATTCCAAAAGAGCAGCATCAGACGAGAACAAAGGATCTGCAATTGCCACCATTGGCTTGCAGCATAAAAGGAGGGCAGTTCTTAAAGATGTAGCAAACGTCATCTGTGAAAATTCATATGTGAAATGCACCACTGATGCCTCTCAGGTTCAGGTACAGATTTGCATATTTCCCTTTCTAATATGCAAAAAAATTGAATAGTCAATGTGTTTCTCCAGAGGCCTCACATGATTTTAAATAAAATTAATTGTTACCTCCATGAATGAAAAAGAGGATATGGTTTGTCTGTAACACAAAGCCATTGTTTAAGCATGTGTAGGATCTAGCATGCTTCTGTATGTTCATTAAAGTAATTCTAACTTAGAATTTGTTGGTATTGCTCCCTGACAGGCTAGTAAGCAGGCCAGAAGAGGTCTTGCAAAGAATGTAAAGGCAGCCTCAAATGTCTCGGAAGAAAGTACAGTGGTTCAAGAGGACGCAAAAGCAAAGTTAGCTGATGAATTATCCAAAATAAGGGTGGCAGAACCCCTAGAAGCCACTTTGCCAGTGAAGTTGGGAGAAAAAGAGCCAGTACCCCAGGGTATGTGTCATATCTTGGGACAACATAGAGGAGCAGATTTGATGCTTAGAGTACAGCCTTCCGCAGAACCTGCTGAACTTCAGAACCCCCAAAAGAAAGGTACATTTTATGTTTCAGATTTGTTCAGGAGAGTGCAACAGTATATGACTTATCTTTTTAAACTGGCTAACTTAAGGGTGTCCTCGCTCTCTATGTCTGTACTTCATAAGAGGGATGCTTGCAAGGTCTAAGATGACAAGTTTTGTTCCGAGCCTTCTGATTGCAAAATTGAGTCTTTCTTAGTGTTGAAATTTCAGTTTATTAGTTTACAAGAAATTTTGATTGGCTTTAAAGGGGTTGTGAAAAGTTGTTGCAACCTGCTGATGCACGCTTTGGCAATTATGGAATTTCCTTTGTTACAGAAAGAAGATTACTGCTCAGTCACCTTTATAATTGCTATTACTGACTTCTGTTTTCATGTTGACATTAGCAAAGCTTGATGATGTTTTTCATTGGACTATGCAGAAGAAAATATGATCTGGGAGATATCGGGATCCTCAAATGACCTGGACATCGTGGATATTGACTCAAACTTAAAGGATCCTCAAGCGTGCAGCTTGTATGCCCCTGATATATACAGTAATATAAGCCTTATAGAGGTTAGTGTTGGAGCCCTTTTACTACAGTCTGACGTTATTAATAAACATAATACTATTGCAATATTTAATCTTCACTTGTATTGACAGGACAGAGAAATGTGAGGTTTCCTATATAATTTGAAACATAGAATAATTCAAGGACTAGTGAGCTACTAATTTGCTGTCTATCAGTAACATAATTGATTCTGACTTTTAGTGGAAACTTATTCTTCCTCAGGTGGAGCGAAGACCGTCAACTACTTATATGGAAACATTGCAGCAAGATATCACTCCAAGCATGCGAGGAATTTTGATTGATTGGCTTGTAGAGGTCAGTATAATCGGATGTACCTAATGACTATAGTATTTCTACGAAATGGTGTGCCCTTGTTTGGAAGCATCCATACTAACTTACGTCTCTATCAGGTTTCCGAAGAATATAAGCTGGTTCCAGATACACTTTACCTCACAGTAAATCTCATTGATCGGTTTCTCTCTCACAATTATGTTGAAAAGCAAAGGCTTCAGCTGCTTGGAGTCACTTGCACGCTAATTGCCTCGTAAGTGCTGTATTAGGTGAATAGGTGGTGGTTTCTAGTGAAATGTGATGAATTTTTTGTAGTCAATTAATTATGAAATAAATCCTTAGGGATGTTTACTGAGGCTATTTCATGAAGTCATCTTTGGTATACGCGGACAGACTTCTTTATATTTTTGTGTGGTGTGTGCACTGGCACATGTGTGTGAACAAGGAATCAATAACAATATTTTTCTCCTGATTATTTCATCATTACATTGCTTGACGGGTATGTATTTTTTGTTATGACTCAAAAGGAAGTATGAAGAAATATGTGCACCGCGAGTGGAAGAATTTTGCTTCATCACGGACAATACTTACTTAAGAGACGAGGTATGTACTTGGCTACATGACATGTCTAATTATGACTGCTTTTGGCTTTTCCATGCATGCTGGTAGCCTTCTGGAGTTCTCTTATTTCCATCAACTTCAACTGCATGATCCTGGGTGCTGCAGTTGATTTTTATCTCGTCTCAGCCATAGACTTTGCCTACATTAGACTCATAAAACTTTGATTTGTTTTCTTACCATAATTCAAAAGCAAAATCCAGTTCTGTAGTTCACATGGCAATGCCCAACATCCTGCTTGATATTACCTCCTTTCCAGTGGTATCACTAGTTATATACTGACATATAAAGTTCCTGAATAACTCTTGCAGGTATTAGAAATGGAGAGTAAAGTTCTAAATTTCTTGCACTTCCAGTTATCTGTTCCCACCACAAAAACATTTCTTAGGTAATGCGCTCACCAGGCTTTATCTATGTTGCTTAGAAAATGTCATTTAAAGTGAGTTCAATAAACCAATTTTTGTGTTTCAGGAGGTTCATTCATGCAGCGCAAGCTTCTTATAAGGTATTCTAAATTGAGTGTTGTCCCCATTCGTTACTTCTGGAAAATCAATTGCCATACAAGAAAATGGTTTTATTTTAATTAATTTGTTATGCAGGTTCCTTGTGTTGAACTGGAGTTATTGGCAAATTATTTAGCAGAGTTGACTCTTGCTGAATATGGTTTCCTGAAGTTCCTACCTTCCCTCATTGCTGCCTCTGCTGTGTTCCTTGCCAGATGGACACTCGATCAGTCTGACCATCCATGGGTTTGCATTTCTGTGCCTTCTTCGTAAAGGTTTTTACTTACCTCTTCGTTGAGAATTGTCAAAAATAACGTTCATGTTTGATTCTTGCAGAATCCTACTTTAGAGCGCTATACCTCTTACAAAACATCAGAGCTCAAAACTACAGTTGTTGCACTGGAAGATTTGCAACTGAACACCAAGGGCTGTCCCCTAAATGCGATACGCGAGAAGTACAGACACCAGAAGGTATTTTGCTGACTGACCACAAAGCCCAACAGAAGGTTGGGTAGAATAATACTTGTACATTTCATTCTGTTATTGCATCTGGCAAAACCTACTATCATACACTAGAAGTAATGCCGGAAGTACCTTCAGAACTTCTGAGGATCCTTTTGTGTTCATCAAAAGACGGATCACCTAGCTCTCAGATCAAACCAATAGAACTAAAAAGGACCATCTCCTAACAAATTCATGTGAAGCCTACTCGTATCGCCGCAGGCGTGTAGATTCTCAAAACGGCACGTTTTAATGTTGAAAGTGATGTTTAGTTGTGTATCATTGATACTCAGCATTTTGATTTAGTTATTTTCTTGACAGTTCAAGTCTGTGGCTACTTTGACCTCCAAACAACGGGTGATTCGCTCTTTCCAAGATCAATAATCGCTGATTCTTCTCTAAGACTTGGATCAGGATATTTATCAGTTGGGGAAGCTCTCTGCATTCTGGAACTTTGAGGGACATCCAGAGCTCCAACATGAAAGTTCATTGACTATCCGTACCCTAACTTTGTTGTCTGTTTGTCTGTCGGTCCTTCGTTGTTGATGTAATCTCATTCTGGTGCTTCCAGATCTGTCTTTGTAACCTCATTTTTTTTAGATCAAGCACATTTTGCCTCTTGGCAAAATAATGTATCAAAACTTCTCAGCACTTGGGAAGTTTTAAGAGTGACTGCGATGGGTTGCAGGCACCAAATAGGAACTGCAGCTCCTTGATTATTATGTATCCAAAACCCCTCATATATGAAGAAAAAAAAATGAAAATAGTTTCAGTCATTTGATTGAATTCTTATCTCATTGTGTGCTAAGCATGACTTCCTCTCGCCTACCATCATCAAAATGTGAGCTACAGAGGTGATATGTGCAGATCCTTATGTTGGGTTTAATATAAACAAAAAATATATATATATATAATCAAGTAAAAGTGTTTTACAAAGACAACAAAACGTTTTTTTAGCAAAAAACTTTGTTCATCTTGAGAATTTGTCTGTCGAAACAAACGGCTAGTTTGGTTTGTTTTCGGCAAGGACAAACAATTATCTATTTTGTTAAGCCAACTGACAACGGACCGTTGTTATTGTTGCATTTTTAAGACAAAGCTGCCGTTTGTAAATATGGGCTTAGACAAAGTTGTCGTTTATTGTTTCAAAGATGTGCCGGGTTATAAAATTGCGTTGGGCGTGTTAATTACAATATGCCACTCCAATAAAAGGTATGATCAAAGGAGTTAGGAACATGAGAGAAAATGACTGGGTATGGTCAACGACTTCATTATCATGGCCTCGGTATTTTTTTATTCCGTATGTGTTAGTAACTAAGCACACAATAATTCCAATACTTATTCCAAATAAATAAACATGTTATTTCATTTTCATTTGGGTGCATAGTATTATTTGACAGAGCCCCTCATAATCTGGAGGCTGTAGTGTAGATGTTTATAGCAGCTTCAGAAAGATGTTTCAGCTTTCTTTTCCCATCTGCCTAACAAGGGGTCATGACAACTTTGCCTTTTCATGTCTAAGTTCCAGCTTTCCAGGGGAACCAAATACTTGAAAATGGTGGCCCAAAGAGCACTCAGCAGCTCAAGATGTTGAAAACCCAGATTCCATGAGGTTTTAACCTGGAGCTGCTGCAATGGACATCAATGGTTAGCCTTCGTTGAGAAACTTCTTACTTGCAACCTCATTTCACCCCCTTCTTTTTATATTTATATTTTTCCAATCAAACCACCTGCCAGCCAATAGGGGAACCCCATGATGAAAATGATGTGATGACCTTTACATCTTTATCTTTCAGAGATCTCAAGTCTCCACTTTCTGTCTGATATTGCCAATACTTTATTTTATTTCATTTCATATTACCCCATATTCGTTCCTTTCATTATATCAGGTAGCATTTATAGGGGGACCCATTAAATCATGAAGAGCAACAATTGAAAGTGCCTACTATAATTTGGTTTATAACTTGACATTGACAAACACATTGATCTATAATAGGTTTGGTAAAGACATAGCTGAGCATCAGAGAATCAGAGAGAGAGAAAAAGAGAGAGAGAGAGGGGTTACAAAGGGCAAAAAGGAATCCATTAAGCTAGTAGTAGTACAGAAAATTGCGGAAAGTCACTGCATGGCCCTCCCCAGAAACCTTTCTGAGGGAAACAATTAACATCCCACACAGCAGCAGGGGAATACAAGATGGAAACAAGGTTACAACTACTGGCTGCCAAAGGACCATGACAATAAAATCCCACCCCCAAACTACAGCCATTTTTCCATACATTACTTGTAATCTCCCCACCACCATAAAAAAAGAGAGGAAATACCGGAAAAGGAACGGTTGGGATATAACATCAGTTCAAAAGTTAATATTTTAACAGGCGATTGAGGTTGCTAGGGAGGTTACCAGAACAGCAGTAGTTCCAGTTACTGGCTGGAGACTAGCTGCATTCTCTAACCGCTCCCATGCTTCCTTCCGCTTCTTGGCTGCCGAACTTTGCTTTGCTTCTTCCTCCATATAGTGAGCATGACTGGAGAGGAATAGCTGATCATCCATCTCCACAAACATCTTTCTGACATTTAGAGTTAAGTTGAGCACTGCTTGGTTCCAGTGGTTATGCGCATTCCTCTCCAAAGCTGGTAAAATGATGGGCAGAATCACTTGACGGTTATGTGCAATTAGGTTGACAATGTGATCATTGTTCCAAAAGAAAAGGGCCCTTTCAGCCACCTGAAAACATTTAAGATAAGTTACAAATTGTTTTCCAAGGAATGAGCTAAGATAAGAATACATTCCTTGACAAACACATGAAGCAATCATAAAATTCCTTAACAATAAAGTACACATGCCTAAAGTCCATCATAAAACTTATAGGTGTGAAATCTACTTCAAAATGAAGATAATACGAGTCAAACTGATGAATAAACACAAATCCCATGGAAGGAGAAACTAAAGTTGAAGAGACAGTTACCTGGAAGTGGGAACTGTTAATACAGCATCCAATCCGGCAGAACAAAGGGACCATGACCTTCTGAAATTCCACCATGTTAACTGCCTCCAAAATCTCTTCTAACTCACCCAGGAACATCACCTCTTTCTGACTACTTGTTATTGGCCAGTATTTCAACAAACCCTTTATAACAACACTTGCCAACTTTGGCTCCTTCTCTATAAACTGCGTGATACAATAGGACAACTGCTGGAAGTAAGACCCCAGATTTTTCGGCTTATGCAGAGGAATCAAAACCCTCCACAAGAACATTCTGTGTTCCTCTTTCAACGGCAATGCAAACCCGCTAATAATACTCCCGAATATCTCCAGCAACTCAGCAATCCCATTATGTCTCTCAGTCTCAAACAAAAACCTATAGAATATGTTGTTTATAGCCTTGCGAATAAACGGCCTATGAACCATGAACTTCCCATAAATCCTATGCAGAATGGTCTTCAAACAGTCTCTCTCCCTAGGGTCTTCGGAATCAAACAATTCAAGCAATCTCAAAATAAACGAATGATCTACATACTTCTTCGCTATTTTCGCATCAAGAAACGAAGAAGTCACGAATTTAAGCAGTAATTCATACACAATTTGCAAATGTGGCCAAGCAGGATCAAACATGGGCTCATCATCATCATTTTCACCCCCACCACCATTCCTGTAATTTGGCGGGAAAACTCTAAACAGATTAATAGCACACATTCTACAGGTTGCCAAAATAGCAGGCTCGCTAAATCTCATCGACCCAGATGCTACAAAATCCACAAGTTCAAGCAATGTCTGCCTTTTAACATCTTTCTCTATAGAATTCTTAGTTGGGTCTGTGAAATCAAACGTTACACAGCAAAGGCTCACCTTGCTCACAAAGAGGTTCATCTTCTCCGAAGTGGGCACGTCCTTGAATGGCACCAAAGGCTCGATACCGGCCACCACACTCGCCGGGAACACCGCCGATGACATGCGTTTCGGGCCGTTTGATCGAACCGGGCCCAAGTTACCTCCACCGTTGAATCGAGGGGTTCCTCCGCCCACTCCGGACGGTCCGGTCCGGGAGCTGGACCGCGGCGTGCTCGTGCGCGGTGACTCGGGCCGCTCATCCGATTTGAGCGCCTTACGCGGGAGTTTACTGAGGAATTGCTTGAGCATTGTGGTGAAATTTTATGAAAATATCAAATCAAGACAGAGACTTTAGATCAAAAAGCCATGAGGGTAAGTACGATAAATTATGAAATTTGGGGAAACCAAACCCTAACCTAGATCTCTGTCATAGATCTGGGGTTAAATGGGGAGCAAACAGAGACAATGTATGAGATTTAGTGAGGCAAAGTTTTGAAATTGAAGTGGGCATTGATTAAAAATCAGATCTTGGCAATGTGGGTAGTTAGATTCTGATTTGAACCAGCACAAGAACAAGAACAACAATGAAATTTTGAGGCTTTGAGGGATGCAAGGTTGATTACATTTGAAGCTCACCAATCAAACATGAAACCTCTCAATAAATTTGGTGAGAGAGAGGAAGACATGTAAATATACATGAAGGTGGGGGTTATTTCAGGTTGATGTTGATTGCAAAGGTTTGAATCTGAAAGGCAACATTGAAGATTTCAAAAAAACAAAAGAAAGAGTTTTTATTTTTATTTTTTGCAGGTAGGGGAAGGAAAAAGAGAGAGATTCTGAGATGGAGATCTATGGAGTTTCTTTCTTATTTTGTGATTATGGGTTGCAGATTATTGTCTGTGATCTCCGTGAGAGAGAAATGAATGGACCCATCTTTGGGTTTTTTACTGTCTTGTTTTTCTCTGTGTTTTCTTTCTTTTTCTTTTTGGATGCTGTCCACGGTGGAGGAGAAAATTAAGGCATTTTCTCGGGAAATGCAGGGTGTCTCTTTAGGACAGTGGGTGTTAATGAAGTTAGATTGGGTGTAATTAGATACAAATGAAACTAATTTACCCCAAAATATTTTGAAATTGGGTTTTTGTTTATCTATTTATTTTGGTTATTTAAATGGTGGATAAAACAGGGGTTTCTGTCATTTAGTGTGAGCTGGATGATGAAATTGATAAACTGATAACACGTAGTAATGTAGATTTGCTTTGGTAGTTTTCATTTCCTTGTTCTGTTTTGACAGGCATGTTGTGAATCACATATCACAATGAAGATTGGGACATCTTGGAAAATTTATTGTAATATAATACAGATTGCGACATGCATAATGTCTCATGATGCATGTAGAAAATCTAGCCTTCATTTGTTTTTTCGTGGAAAAAAAATCTAGGCTCCATTTTGAAAGGGTTTTAGCTAAGATTATTATTATATATATAAATTATTCTCTTATCTGGATGTCTTCATGTTATTATCGTGTAGATGTTATTGTAAACATGCAGAAAAACAGGAATGGGTATTACAAAATATATGGCATCCGCACGATAATAACGTCCGAATGTCCGCATAGGAAAATTTCTGTATATACATTATTCTCTTATTCGAATGTCCGCATATTATTATTATGCAGATACTATTGTAAACAGACAGGAAAGCTAGGAGGGATAGTGCAAAATACATGGCGTTCACACGATAATAAAGTCTGAATGTCCGCATAGAAGAATTTATGTATATATATATATATGTGTGTAGTTTTAATTGATTGACTGCATTAGTACATTGGTGGAACCAATGAAGGACTTCTGTGGGCACTTGCCCACACTTAAAAAAAAGTTGCACACATATAATCCCACCCAAACTCACATTTTTTAAATTTTTTTTAGGACCTTCTTTGGTGGAGCCCTCACATGGCCTATTAAATATATACACTTTAAGCCCAAAGCTTATATTACAAAAGAAAATTCATATGTACATAAAAGAAGAATAGAGTTAGAGATCCCATCAAGTTCACTCATTCTGTAATTTTGTGGAGAACTCAGTTACTAAGTTCACTTTAAGTCCAAATTTTTTTTATTTGGCTATATATTAGTTGGATTTATTTTTAAGCCCCCAGATGAATGAAAGTTTGAATTCGCCACTGCATTAGTACCAATATGTATAGAATCAATCATACTTATAATAGGAAGAAAAGAAACATGGTGGATTTCAATTATTTTCAAACAAAAAAGTATATCTAAATTATATTTTCTTCTTGTTATTTCAATTTCACTTAATATGCCAAAATACATGTAGTTTTGTTTAAAAAATAATAACAAAACCTTAGTCAATTAGTCTAAATCACGTATGCGTGATGTTATGAGACAAATTTCTTTAATCTTAACCTTTTTTTTTGCATTGCAATTTAACCAATACCTATTTGAATATTGTTTGTTGTGAATGATGGTAGTCTTTTGTGTTTGGCTTCTGAGTAAGATAGAGCTAAAAAGAAGATTTATGTTGCTTACACAGTCATCCGTAGGCATGTGAAATAACAAGAATAACAAGAAATAAGAATTCATATACTATTCAATTTCCTTAATTATTAGTCAAACTTTACAATAGATATTTTAGAAAAAGAAAACATTTAATATAGTCATAGTGCTATTTTCCGTATACATGACTAGTTTGTTGTGATAGAGGAGAGTAGTCGTAGTGTTTGACATTTATGTGTATATATGTTTTATATTGATCAACGATTAGAGTCGTTCAAACGTACTTAAAATCTGCAAGTGATTTAAATTTATCTTGAAAAGTTATACAATGAAAATTCATATTGCAAACAAATATTTAAGTAGTTGAGTTTAGATTTGTGAAGCATACCTTGGATTTGTTCATATTGAATTGAACTCTACGTTACAATATATAGAGGGAAAAATACATTTAATATAGTCATAGTGCCATTTCCGTATAAAATACCAGTTTGACATTTGCTTTAAAAAGCCAATAAAAAAATAGAAAATTAAAAAGAAGAAGCATGAAGTTGCCTGTTGGAGTTGGAGACATCAACTGGAGGAGGAGGGGCAGGTGGAGTATGACGTAAGCAATAATCATGCCCATTAACAATTTCCATAAAGTTCAGGGAGGAAACTGATATTTGTCAAAAAGGGCACACGGAAACCGAAGCTACCCCGAAAATGAAAAATGCAAAAAAGAGAAAGAAAAAAGAAAAAAAGGCAAAAGGGATAATTAAAAATTATAAAAGAAGGAAAAATTCTTTTCTTTTCCTCAACGAAGGACCAAAGCTGAGTCTTGACAGCACGACGCTATTTTTCTCTAAATTTCTCGCTCCCTCCAAGTACCAACAAAAACCCACCTAAATTTCATAGCAATCACTCGATTTCCAGACGGCGCTACCTTATTTTCTACAACTTCTTCTCCCTCTCACTCCCCTTCAATCTGGTACTCTCTCTCTCTCTCTCTCTCCCCATATATGTATAATTGTATATGCGTAAGCAGATTGGGAATCAATAATTTATGTTAAAAATGGTTTTTGTTTTTGGGTTTAGGTTTCGAATTTGAAAGTGGGTTGTTGTGTTTTCGATTCTTTGAGTGTTGGGTCGTTCTTGAAGAATAATTAGCATATTTGAATTTTAGGATTTCGATTGGTATATATTATTGAAATGGTATTAATCAACTGTTGAATTGAAGGCACAGTTTACCCATTGGGAAATTCTTGAACGTTATGCTATAGAGAAAGAAAGGGTGAACTGATACCTGCTGTTTGGTTGCTGAGAAAATCTAGGAAAAAAGTAGGGAGTTGAACTGTGAGTAGAATTCTGTTGTTGAACAATAATATTTTTTATTATTTAAAAATTGATGGTTTGTGCCCTTTGGAACCTCCAATATTTGATGCTTAATGCCCAGTATGTTAGTTCTGTTATAGTTTCATATTTTTCAAGTGACCAAACAAATAGTCTTTTACTTGCACCATTGGGTAGATTTTGATCTATGTGACTGTCAATATTACCTCTGCTTTCTCAGTTTGCATGACTAATCTAATATTGATAATACTTTAGTATCTACATCATTTATTTTGAAATTTGTTCTAATACTTTAGTGTTTTGAAATTGATGGTTTTCTTTTAGCATATTCCCTGATTCGAGTTTTTTCTTGATTGTTTCCACTGGTTGAACTAACAAAGTCCTTGGATTCTTATTTTCCCATTGTACCTGTTTTATAATTTTTCTATCAAAAGCAAAATGTTGCTTTGAGGATATGACTAATACAATTCCGATTTTAATATTTTGCTCTTGAACAGGATTGATATTGTTCTCGTGGTGCCACATAATCTATGTTGGTTGGTTCAGCATAGGTCTTTAGGACGAGAGTGAGTTGGTTCGCACATTTGAGGAGATGAACATAAAGGTGGGATTCTTGCTCTAAAGATCTATGCATTCCTGTTCCGCGTTGTCTCGGTGGACTTAGATGGATGTTGCGTCATTGAAGCTTTCACTTGAAAGTCAAACTTACACTTCCTCGTTGTTAATGGAGCAATCACGACCTGAAGATATGAACGGAAGTGAGCATATTATTGACATAACTGGGAGTAGTGATGCCTCCTCATCTAGCTTGCCACATGGTAGATCTTTAAATAGCTTAAATGCATCACAGCAAGAAGACAGACCTTCAACTAGTCCAAGAGCACCCACATTTCAACCTTCAATTTTTTCCTCTAATGGATCAAACTCTAGGAACAGTGCAACAGGAAGGAGAGGGGATACTCGTCGCCGCAGAAGTCCGTTGAATTCTGGATTATGGATATCTATTGAACTGGTTCTTACTGTGAGCCAAATTGTTGCATCTGTTGTTGTTTTGTCTTTGTCAAGGCATGAGCATCCTCGCACTCCATTGTTTGCATGGATTGTTGGTTATGCATCTGGATGTGTTGCTATTCTTCCTCTTCTGTATTGGCGCTATCGTCACCGCAACCAGGTTTCAGAACAAGATTCTGCTCAAGCCCGTCACAGTTCTCAGATTAATGTACCAGCAAGACCATTTTCTCTTTCTGTTTCTGGGACTTCTGAAGGAGATCTTCAGACTACCACTGCATCTTCTAGAAGCAGTCAAAGTTCGGAAGTACTAAGCAGAAGGTATGGTTTGCTGTTGTTTTTCAGGCGTTGTGCTTTATAAAATGAAACATATTGTCCTTGTTTGGCATACATTTTGTGATTCTCTTCCTAAGTTGCATGATTATTAATGATATTTAAAACATTTTATTTTATTCAATGAAGGTTGAAGCTCCACGTAGACTTAAAATTATAGAGACGGCATGTTTCTTGGCATTATATAGACTATTTTTAGAGTTGTGGCTGCATCATTTTGAGCGAAATTACAATATGCCTGCATTGAAAGATTCTTTCAGAACAGTCATATTGTTGTGCCCCTTATCTACTCCAATCCCTCTCCCAACCCCAAAAGAAAGTAATTAAACTCCTTGGAGATGAGTACGCTCGGTTTTCATTGTTAAAGTTAAGTTGTCATAAGTGCCATATTGATAGTTCATCATAAAGGCTCGCTCGTGTCTTTTGTTGTCTCTATTGTGTGATATCAGTAGGAGCTTACAGAAAATGAGAGGTTAAAAGAAGAGATGGTTTGCATGTTCACACAATTTGGGAGCCTACATGTTTTGGGAGTTCACACAATTTGGGTTCCTCTTGTCTTGATGGTTTAAAATTCCTTGAATGCACATGTTGAAGTTACACAACATGGGTACAGTTTAGGGATCTGTAACAAATCCTTTGTGTGAAAGGATCTTGGTATCTGGAGTTTTCTTTTTGCTTCTCTCTGTTACAAGTTTACAACCATATTAATGAAGCTCCAATGTGGCTGTCTCATTCACGGGTTATTTTTTCGTATTTATATTTTTACCTGAAGAATATTCCAATTTATTTGAGCTAAATCAATTTTGGTCTGTGTCACTTGTTGCTTTAAATTAATGTCAAGATCTTCTGGAGTGGTAATTATTGTCAATTTTAAGAGAATGGTAAATTTGGTTTGATTTAGTATAGTCTTTTAGAATTTGACAGTTACTTTTCAATTATTTTCCCTTTCAATTTATGTTTTATTCATGTTAGTGTTGTTGCTTTATGATTCTTTCTATATTTTAAATTGTTTATCCATGAGAAGCCTATGTTCTATTTGTTAGAAATTATGTTACTCGGTTTGCCTTGTCTTGAGAAGGTAACTTGAGTTGCAAGTTTAATAAGGAAGCTAGTACTAGAAAAAGTTGTCTGACACATGAGGTCATTTTTGCCTAACAGAGTCAAGGTACTTGTGGAATACTTTAAGATGGCATTGGATTGTTTCTTTGCGGTTTGGTTCGTAGTTGGCAATGTTTGGATTTTTGGTGGGCACTCATCTGCCAGTGAGGCTCCTAACCTATACAGGTACTTTTGTCAATCTGATTTACTTTTCCAGTTCTGGATTTTTTGAGTCGGGAGATCATATCAATTTTTCTCCATGCAGGTTATGTATAGTATTTCTTACATTTAGTTGTATCGGATACGCCATGCCTTTCATTTTGTGCGCAACAATCTGCTGTTGTCTTCCTTGTATAATATCTGTCCTTGGATTTCGAGAAGACCTGACACAGGCACGAGGAGCCACACCTGAATCAATTAATGCTCTGCCAACATACAAGTTCAAGTTAAAGAAAAACAAAAATAGTGACAATAGAGATAGCAGCAGCGCAGGTGTCTCTGAAGGTGGTGTTGTGGCTGCAGGAACTGAGAAGGAGCGTGTGATCTCTGGAGAGGATGCGGTATGTATGGTCCAGCGAGTTTAGCGAAGTACAAGTCTTCAAAATATATTTAGGACCTATGCCTGACTAGCGACTAGTGATTAAATGAGTAATGAATGCATGATATTACTCGCTTGGTGAATTACTTTTCTTCTCTGACACTAAGTAGTATCATAACATGACATGCCATTTGAAACCTGCTTCCTCCCATATTCGTTTGAGTGTAGTGATTCTGTATCCAGTCAGTCAAGTTCCTGATCAAATTGGAGACTAGATTTTAAATGTTTGACACTCTTTAGACTGAAACTGTCAAATGTGTTTTGATTTGGCATTTCTTGGTGTCACTATTTGTCTTGGAATCTAGTAGTACCCTACTGAAAATTTAGCAGAGGGTGGTTTGATGCCGGATTTTACCAGATATGTTTGCCTGGTGGTATGATTAATAAAAGTATTATGTATTTTTTTCTTTACGGAGTGGTTCCCTTTTCCTTCTTATTTTGGGAAGCCTTTGCCCTGCTATTGTAATCGGTGTTACTAATAATGTCGTAAAATTGAACAGGTTTGTTGCATCTGCTTGGCAAAATACGCAAACAATGATGAGCTGAGAGAGTTGCCATGTTCTCATTTTTTCCACAAGGAGTGCGTGGATAAGTGGTTGAAGATCAATGCATCTTGTCCCCTTTGCAAGAGCGAGGTTGGTGAGAGCATTTTGGGCTCTCTCTCTGCAATCAGTGGCACTCAGCAACGCGGTGATAGTAGGGTGGGCAATGAAGTGGCCAACACTATATTTTAGGCACAGAATGTATGACCCTTCGTGGCTTCAAGTACGCTGATGCAAGAATCTTGTTTCAAAATGGATGGATGATTGTCCAAGTTCGAGCCTTCCTTTTTTTAACAGTTTTTCTTGGGTGATGAGGAGCTTGGTAGAGATACACACAGGCAGAGCTGCCTTTGAGGCTTTGACAGTGTTGAAATGGCAATGTGGAGCTCTTGTTTGTTGACAATGTAAGTAAAAAATGATTTTTGCATTTCAACGACGCATGGATGTAAAGATCAGAGAGAGGTTCCAAGATTTGTAGTTAGATAATAATAGATGGATTCTTGTTTGTACAGTTATACCTTCTCCTTTCTTCTCCATTTATTCTTACGGTTGAGCTGTTATAATAATATTGATGACAATGTAAGCAAAAATAATAGATTTGCCACCAAAAAAAAAAAGATTTTCTTTTAATTGTTATTTATTTATTTATCATAGAGCATTAAAGACCCCCGACTTTATTCATGCACACAAACTCGTATCTTTCAGAATGAGCTAAACAAGGACAAAAAGACAAGTAAATGTCATGCAAGTGGTGAGGCATCAGACCACATGGATATTTAAGTTGTGAGAATCATTTGTTTACTTTTGGTGACAATTCTCATTTGTTTATTTATTTATTTATTTTTGTAATAATGCCAATTCCTGTCTGAACATTAGGTTCTCTTAAAAAGGCTTTTTACCTGTACAGGGTCTTATGGCCACCAAAAAAAAAGAATAAAGACAACACTTGTGAAGTTCAAGATCCTTAGGACAACATGCATGTTTGTTGCTATTTCTTGCTCTATGCCAATTTTGGAAGGGTCCAATTCCTGTCATTTGCCATCTGTTAATAATCAGTGGAGCTAGTTATGTTGGAATCGTGGGACTACCCACCATTTTAAGCAAAGCAAAGCAAAGCAAAGGCAATGGATAAGAGGTAAAAACACCCAAAATATCCTGGGAAAAAACTAGATCTGAGATTTTCTTATTCTGAATACAGATTAATGGTTGGGACTGACTCAGTGCATCTGCCTTGTAGGAAACTATATTGTAAAAAAATACAGAACAGTTAAGGATATAGCAAAAGAAAAGTTAAAAGGATACAAGCAATGACACAATACATGAACCTAACACTGATTGCTGACAACAAAATATACAAAAAATAATGAATGTATATCAAACAATAGGTAATTTGGCACATCACTTGTTTAAAATGCCGGCATTCATCCCAGTGCAGAGAAAGCACAGCCTACAAACTAAACAAATGCAGCTTTGACTTGTATGTATGTGACTTCAAAGCTATCCCAACTGTTGGCCAACTTACAATGGAAAAGGTCATGACATACTCTTCAACCGGCCAAAGTTCGTTTAAGTCCAGCTCTTTGCTCTGGGGTTAATCTTGTAGGGAACCTCACCTCAAATTTGATCTTCAAATCACCCCGGTTACGAGGCTCTTTTGGTATTGGCATGCCCTCCCTGGCAACAACAAGTTCGTAGCCCGGGCTCACAATGTCAGTCACCGGGATGGATAGATCACGACCATCGAGCGTAGTGAGATGCACCGTGGTTCCACCCAATGCCTCCGCTAATGTCACTTTGTGGTTCACAACGAGGTCATTGCCGTCTCTCTTGTATGTGTCATGGGGCTTCTCATCAATCACAAAAACAAGGTCTGCTGGCAGCTGGCCAAGCTGCTCATTACCTTTATCTGGAAATGTAATCTTGGTTCCCTTCTTCCATCCTGGCTTCACATCAATGGTCAATATCTCTTGTTCTGGCACTTGACGTCTGGAAACACAATGAGAAAAAAAAAATACAGGATTATCATTTATAAATATCATATCTTAGCTAAATTGATGCTCACTTGAGCCATTTAATAAACTGACTAGCATTAGAATCATAAATAACTACCATGTCAGGCAGATGAAATACTGGAAGTACTAATTGCTATATCCTATTTAAATTATAACCAATTAATCTATAGCAATAAAGGAAACAAAGAAATAAACTGGGGACTGTGTTAAAATGAATTACCCATTTGCATCAACCACAGTTCTTGAGATCTTCATTTTCCTTGTTGATCCAGTATACAGCTCCTCAAGGCTGCAAGGCAATTTGCTCTCCACTGCTGTTGGTTTCTTTGGTGTAACACCCTCACTATATGATCGGAAAATATTTTCGTTTCCTCCAAATCCGCCAAACATTCCCCCTCCTCCATCAGATTGGAATCTCATAGACCTCCCAGGTCCTGTTGACCCAAATCCGAAAGGACTACTTCCAAAGAATTCTGCAAATATATCCTCTGCATTCCTAGGATTAAATCCTTTTGATCCACCTCCATTTCCATTTGCATATCTTTCTGGAGGCGGCATATCTTTCAGTCCTTCTTCGCCATACTGATCGTAAATTGCTCTTTTCTGAGAATCGCTCAAGACCTGTATTCACAAAAAACATTTCATTCTGTTATTTTCACTCTGTACACCCCAATCAATTCACTGCTTGCAGATATGAATGAGCATAGATGCTTTCATTCTTTTTTTCTTTCTTTTAATTTTGATCAACCACACCCCATTTGGTTCTTAAAGAATTCCTTGTTGGAGACGGAACAGAAAATAGAAGTCCATTTGAATTGAGCCTGACACAATTAATTACTTGATCTTCTTAAGAGTTTCCCATTATTTGAAGTCCCATTGTAATCATTCTTGGCTGACTACCCAATTCTCCAAAGAATAAAAACCAACTTTCAGAAACATTAAAGTTTTGCTCTTTCTTATCCTACATTTGCATTGCAATCATCCAGCATATGAAGTCTTGAACTATGAAAATTGACAAAATCAACAAGCTTAAACCTTTTTCTTCTGTTTATTTTTTATTTAAAAATTTGTTTACCTATCTAAATATGCATATAGAAGAATGAACGTGTAACAAAAATAGCAGAAAAAAAGAGAACATGCCTCATATGCCTCGGAGATCTGCTTGAATTTGGCTTCTGCTTCTTTCTTGTTATTAGGATTCTTATCAGGGTGCCATTTCATGGCCAGCCTCCTATAAGCCTTCTTTAGATCATCCTCTGTAGCATTTCTGTTCACCTTCAATACGTTATAATAATCCACCCCCATCTTCTATACCCTCCAGGAAAAAAAAAAGATTGTTGATCTTCAGTCACTATCAGATCAGATGCAATTCTTCAAAGCTGTAACCTTTGACAAAAACCCAGATCAGCATCCACCTCTTTTTCTCTCTCTCGCTCTCTCTCTAAGGCCAAAATCACACAATTCAGGATGGTCAAAGATTGTCTGAGGCTCAGAAAGAAAGAAGCAAATGGTGAAATGGGTTCTTTCAGAAATGATTAGATTAGTCTTCTTCAGAATTGTTGATCTTGTATTTAATATATGATGATGACTTGACGATGCAATCTTGTTTGTTTTAGTGTATGTTTTGTTAAGAGTTAAGACCGCGTTTGATGGATATTGTATCTTTTTTAACTACCGAAGCTCACGGACATAATTCTGGCACCTCTACAAATTAACCGCACAAACTAACTGTCTGTAATTTAATTGAATTAACTGAACCCTGAGTGCCTCACATTATCACATAACAATGACGGCTCAAGAAGAGTGAGGCTACGTTTGGATACTTCTCCAATTCCCAAGCCTCCAACTCGGTGTGCATGACGTCCGTCATTTCTCAAATGACAAATTTTATATCATCGATATTGTCAATGTTATATATCGTTATATTTTGTTATTTCACATGTTATTTCAACATAATAAATAACATTGATGTCTATTACCAATACATTTGTAGTCTAGTTCAAAACTGCTCAATGTGTTTTTATTTAGATAAAACTTGACTTGTGGCTAAACTAGTTGAAGAGAAATGCGGGTGCCATTGTCCGAAAACGTTACCGGAAGGACCTAAGAGTTTTTTTTTGTTTTTGAGAAATAGTATCAATTCAATTGAAGAAACATGGTACAAACCCAGAATACAACAATACAAAATATAACACAACTCTAGAAGGAGGTTCTTGCAATATAGATTGTAACAACAACACCAATTAAGCTCAAATATTACAAGACAGTTAGAAAACAAATATACAACTTTAAACTCAGCTAACAAGGAGTTACAGATGATGAGGATCCTTTTTCTGTAGCAACAAGTGTTTAAAAGAGATTAAGACAGAGAACAACCTCTCAAACTTCGTGGGACAGTAAATACCCCAAGAGTGGAGGGCATTACCGCTCAACTTCCACTAAGATATTCCAAAAAATATCACAGCATCTCTTAATCCCCTTGATCCCCTAGCACAATAAAAGTAGATCCACCAAATCATTCTGTGGTGAGAAAGAACTGACTGTACGAACTGTACAAAGATACATCACAGACGACAACCCAATCTCCAGCCAAACAGAGCATGGTTCCCGGTAAGCAGGACCGTAAGTAAGCCGGAGATGAAGAACGAAAAGAAATCCTAACATGAGCTGGTCATAAAATGGGAGGCTTGTAGCTTAAAGAGGGGTTTAAGCAAATGCTTGACAGTGTAGGGCCTTCATGGGCATAAATGAATCTGGGCCATCCCGGACTGGTTTTTATATAATTTTACTTTTGGGTCGTAACCCATGAGAAAGAATTAAATAAGGTCTTACTTCACCAGAGGCCTTTAGGCCTAGCCTCAATCTTTCCCTTCAAGAAAATAAAAGGGTAAAGTATGGGTACAATACGACATTCAGAAGCACATCATTTTCATTGCAGAAAACCGTAAAGCGGCATGACGTTTGCACTGTGAGCTTTTGGCCCATAAAACCCGAAGGTGTCGAGAAAAATGTTAATGAGAGATTAAGAACAAGCATCTAAGAAGCTATACAACCATTATCAAACAACTATGTGTGCATGATGTCCATGACCCCAAGATAAGATCCTCTATTTATATACTTGTTGCCCATAAACCAAACATGTCAAGGTAAAACAACTGACATTTTTCTTGTTTTCCACAAAAAACGAACAGGAGATGACGAAAGGAGCTACGATTTGGGTGAACCGCTGGCTTCACCTGCTACATTCTTCAGTTTCCATGCACTATTGCCTGGCAACCCAGATTCAGAAACATCTCCAATGTCCAAAGTGTCTGGAAGACTTTCAGAAGACTCAACTGTGTAGAACTGTAAGAGACAAACCAATTTTCAGGATGAGTGCCAAAGTTAGAATTGTTCTTAAAGAATTATAGTAAAGGCAAATAATCCAAACATGTATGCTAAATGATAGAGTTTATCTCTGAGCTGATGTTGATAAACATAGACACAAAATTTCTATAGTTTGATGTCAGGAAACAAACAGCCGGAGATGGATATCCAGAATATTCTCAACTTTATAAAGTTCATAATAAAACTCGCCTACCGAACAAAAAGTTAAATACATTCTAGCCAATCGAAAACCATTCTTGCTTGTCCAATATAGAGTTTCACTACCTGTCCAATATACAATTATATCAAGGGAGCAAGATTTCTCATATAAATAAGAAATGTCATAAACAATCAACATGGCAAAACATATTACTGTCACTATGAGTCAATTAAATCACACAGTAATTGCACCACCTACCGACATGGCAAAGCATGCAAAGTCAAATGAACTTGCAATAGAGAAAATTTTCAAAGAAAACGAGGAGCTTGATTATTCTTTTTTGTTTTAATTAGTCGGTGACATGAACACAGCACATACACAGTTTATGCTTCAAATTGGATAAAGACCTTCCAATTTTGACCTGTAACTGTTTCAGAATTGCAAGCAGCATTATTTAAGTATTTATAATGTAATTCATAGCAACATAATTGTAGATGGACAGATGGTAGAGGATAATGTATGACTTTACCGAATGAAGAATATTTAACTACACCCAAAAAAAATAAAAAATGGAAGTCTCACCTCAAGTTGGTTCAGCATGTCAATGGTGGCATCCAGGTCACCCTTATTTGCCAAATAAACATCAGTTAGGGACTGATCAGATATACCAGGAAATGTCATCTCAAGATAATCCAAAGCCATATCAAAATCTTCATGTGCTGTCACTTCATTCACATTCTGTGAAGATGAACCATAAGAACCATGTGCAGGGTAGCTCTTTACAGCAAATGACTTTGGACTGGGGAGTCTTGCAGTACCAGGGGCATCAGGTTCAAGATAAGATTTGCTATGCTGTTGATTCTGGGAGTTATTCTGTGGGATCCCAAACCAGACTGCCTCATTGCTGCGGCTAGAATCTTTCGTCGTCACATACATTCTATCATCCGTCTCCCTTTTGGAGAGTGGAATGTATGCTGCTGCATAGGGATTCAAAGAAGACAATCCTGGCTTCATGGTCTCAATTCATAAAAATCTGCTACTTTGAAAGAAATGCAAAACCGGATATTATCAGACAATATTAATAATGTAATCATGGATGAAACAAAAATATAAAGCTTTCATGTCAAAATAAGCTGGGATTCCACTAATAAAGAGATAAAATCCTGGGTCTTACTTTACTTTGAATTTACTCAAAGGATAAGCTAATTGTTGTACCAAAAAATTTCAGTTGATGGTGAGAGTGTAACTGACAAACCCAAAACATATCATATCTATGACCTTTGATTAGATGAAAAGAGGACTGATTTTGAAAACACCATTCAAACTCGTGTGCAATTGAATCACATGAGATTACAAATCCTTCACAAACAACTAAACCAAACAAATTATTCAATCCACTAATCCTTCAGAAACCAAACCAGTCAAAGTTAGTGCCTCAACTTGTCAAGAACTCAATTTCATATCTCATATCCACATAAGAAGATACACTACATCAGATCACTATCCAATATCCACACAAGAAGATACACTACATCAGATCACTATCCAATTTCCTCACGAAAAGAAAAAAATGATATAAGTAAACAACCTCTAGATCAAGATTCACTTTAACAAAATCCATATTTGATTATTGCTTTTCTCATTAGACTTCAAGTAATCAATCAAGTATAAAATCCCGTTTTCCACAAAGTAAACAAGAACAGAATACACATACGGATCAACAAAATCTCAAACCTCAGATAATCAACTCGAATCTCATCGCAAAAAAGAAATTCCAAAACTCGGATCATCGTAATATGAAACCTAATTACGATCAAGATAAAAGAAAAAAAAAAGTTAACAGCATGAACCAACGAAGGTCAATGAGAGCTCACCGAGAGCGAGGAGGCGATCTTGAAATCCAAAGAAGCAAAACGAAGAACTCGAAATCGCCGAAACCCTAGTTCCCGAGATCGCAGAGGACGCAGAAGAAAAAAGAGCAAATGATTTTCGGGGAAATTCTTCTATTTTTCGCTCTGTGAGAAATGTTTAGTGTATCGGAAAGCTAATAATAAAAAGTTTCTTCTCTTCACTTTGCATGACACGGACGTTTTACTGGGTTTACTATAACAGTTTGGGGCCCTGTTTGGAGACAGGGTTAGTTGTATTCTATTTAAGTTTTATGACTAAGCATACCACGTGGCATAAAATGATTGGTCAGTGGTTAATCAGACCATATACCCTCTTATTACAAGGACACGTGTTAAAAAACTGGGTTTTAATATTTTTGTTGGGAGTTGGGTCCTCCATTGAGTGGATGAGCCAAGCAAGAAAAGAGAGCAAAGCAGAGCAAAAGAAAGAAGAGATCAAAAATGGTTGTTCTCTCTCCTCTCTCCCTCTTCACATCCAACCAGCTTGTTCCTTCAAATATGTTTTTAAGGTACTTTCTCTCTCTTAATCTTATCATGGACATGAATGTGTGAATGAATATTTCTGTGTATTTTTATTTCTCTCTTTAAATTATTGGTACTGTTTTTGGGTTGGTGTTAGAGAGCAGGCTAGAACTGTGATGCAGCAGAACAAATGGCAGCCATGTTCTAGTGCCATCTCAAAACCCACTTTGCAAAGTGGGTTTTGCAGAAGGGAGTTGTTGCTCTTTGGCCTTTCTGCTCCAGTGCTTGTAGTGCTCCCATCTTCAGGTGAGCTTTCTCAATTCACACTTTGGTAATTTGGTCAGTTGATTTTTACAGTCTCTGAAGAAACTGGGAAGAACGTGGAAAATGAAAATTTTATTTATTCTTTTTTGGAAATATGTTATGGTTGTTAGTATACATGTTTATGAATATAATCTCTAATAATTTAAAATTCTTTTTTGTATCTTTGTAATTAGCAATTATCAATAGGCCACTGTTGTTGCAGGGTCCCTTGCAGAGGAAGACTTGAAAATGGCTACGTTTGTTGATGAAATAAATTCCTGTTCTTATCTATACCCAGTGGAGTTGCCATCTAAGAAGGTCATTTTCAAATGGTATGCAATTTGCCCCATTTTCGATACGTGTATGTATGGTTGTTGTTGTTACTTTTCGGTTCAGAGGAACAAATTTGAATCTGAACGGAAACTTATGCTTTCTTTCGTCCATAATGCTATCAGAGTTAATGTTCATAACCTTTTGAATCATGCATTGTTTTCTTTAAATGAGACGCTGATAATAGTTTTCTGTATATTTCTTTTTCCTTTTTAGCACAAAAACCAACTGTTGAATTATTTGCAATTATCGTGGCATATAAATTGTAGGAACCTGACTATTTTCATGTGTTTCAAGGGTTGAGTCAAGAAAGCCAGAACGCTATTCATCAGCTGCACCATTATCTCGTAAGTTCAGCTTCAAAAATAGAATGATGAAAGTCTTTCAACAGAACCTGACTAGAAACTGTTTTATATATTATACAGCTGATGCACGGCTTCGCATTGTTTCTGAGCGTGTTGACATTGTTGATAATCTCATCATTTCTATTTCGGTAACTCCTGATAAGATCACTACTTGTTAAGTGCAAATCCCCTTAGTTATCTTTCAAAGGTTTATAATTTAATTTCCTTTGATTCAGATAGGTCCCCCGAATTCAAAGATTATAAAATCACTAGACAAGAGTACATGGACTGCAAAAGATGTTGCTGATTCTGTTTTGGCTGACAAGTCTGCATTGGTAATATTCCACTGGCTCTTTTCTAATAGCTTTTGATTTTAAGGCTGGCTGAATAGAAAAAATTTGTTACGATTGATTGTCCACGTGTGAATTTTTTTTGAAGTTTAACTAGGACTGAAAGAAATATTAAAAAGTGAAACCTTAGGCATGATAGGTTATCCCCAACCGGAGGATCTTGAAAAATCAAAGTGTACTAATTTTGATGTAACTGTGACATGATAATACATTCTTAGGAAGCATCCCAAGGGAGGAAAGAAATTGTCCAGTAAAACAACGATGAATCGAAAAACCAATTTGCCTTCAATTTGCTTGGGTAGAATAGCTGTAAAGAGGATTGTGGTTGGATGGGATGGTGCAGTCCGTTGTAGAGTTACCCAACCAATTTTTGGGGGAATATTCTATAGCCTTGACTGCTTGATGTTGTCAAGTTGATGCTTGTTTGATCTGACATGCTACAATTCTCTGCAGCGGGTCACCTCAAGTCAGCGCATGGCGGAGAGTTCAGTTCTTGATGCACATTCCGGTGAAGTAAGCTTCCCACACCTTTTTGGGTTTACATAGCTGAAACCGTCGTTGTAAAATCTACTTGGCGACATATGAAGCTTGATCATTTTTATTCCTCAGATTGCTGGTGAGCCATACTGGTATTATGAGTACCTTGTTCGCAAAGCACCCACGAAAACTGTAAGTGTTCTTTCTAAGAGCAGTTTTCAGTTGAATAAAAATTCGCTCACTGTCCTGGTTTCTTCAGGATTCTTACAACAGTTAAAAATTGTGCAGGCTGAAGAATCTAACAATTATAGGCACTATGTAGCTTCAACAACCGAAAGAGATGGTAGGAAAATAGTTTCTTTGTTCAACCATTCCAGTGCTAAACATAAGATTTTTCATTTCATTCTTTTTTCTCATCATTATCTGCATTACGCATACTTGGGGGGGAGAAGATGCCATTTGATTAAAAAAGTAACGGCTATGTTTTTATTGGGTTAATATTGCAATATAAAACCTGTCATTGAATCTTACAAAAACTCAATTGTAGGTTACTTGTACTCTATAAATGCTTCAACTCTCAACAAGCAGTGGAACATAGTAACTCTCTCTCTCTCTCTCTCTCTCTCTCTCTCTGATGAAGGAAATGAAGTTTTGTTGTTATTTATATCTTCTGCTTACATATAATTATTGATATGCATTTTATGTGATGCAGGTGGGGCCTATCTTGCAAAAAACTATAGCTTCTTTTCACCTTCTCCCTCCCACAGAAAACTATGTTCCTCCATACAAGGATCCATGGAGATTTTGGTGAGAGTGTACTCGATTTTGTAGTCCCACTAATTTTTCACTCATTTATTCCATAAACATTGAAATTTTGGCTCTACGTTCCATTACGTTTCTCTTTGGGTTGATGATGAGTAAAGGGTAGATGACAAATTTGTATGCAAATTCTTTAGTTAATTGTGTTTCCTTTTGGCATTTTAAACTAATCCCACATCGACTGGGAGAAAAGAGTGAGTGGGAAGAGTTGATATAAAAGAGGATCAAGGAGGACGTTAAAACATACTTACCTGGACAGGGTCAATTGGCGATCAAGAGGGCCCATGGCCTAGGTTGGTGACCTCCATTGCACTCAGGAGGGGTGCCAGTCTATGGTCTCCCCAACGTGGGAGAGCCAATGTCATAATTTGTGCTAGCGGGGGCCTGCGTTCGCGCAGCCCCTGACTAATTTTAGTCTAACCTTTTCAGAAAAAAATAATAATTTCAATTATGATCCATTGTGGACTGGTAAATCTAATTTTCTGAAGTAAGAATAAAATTTAGGGTTATTCGCAGCAATGGTCCCTCAACTATACCTGTAACTAGTTGAGGGTAAATTTGAAAATTCATCCACAATCCTCCCCTTCCTCCACAACCCTCCATTGCCCAACCCAATCCTTGCAAACACCAAAAAATTCGAAGCCACACAGCAACAAGAGGTGGGAAGATCTCCTTGCTGTGAAAAGGCTCACACTAACAAAAGAGCTTGGACTAAAGAAGAAGACGATCGTGATATTAGTCTCTGCATTCTCAAGCATCCTCACAACTTCAGTGAACTGCTCTTGTATTTCTTGGACGCTTTTGATTTTGTATGAGTTGTTGTTTACATAATTACATTTCGTTTGGTACTAATGATGCTTGGCACTGAGGTTCACCAGTAGAATTGGTTGTAGACTACAATTGAGTATAATATGGGTTTGATTCAAAATACCGTTTACTACTGTTGTGTATCAAGGGGTAATCGGATCCTTTATGTATACAGTGGTGGAGATAGTGAAATTGAGAACTTGGCTACTTTGTGCTTGAAAAAGACGACTCCTTTTCATAGGTGGTATTTTGAGACCATGGGTAAAAGGACTTATGGGTTCCTAATTGAAGATGGGTATATTTATTTCACAATTGTTGATGAGAGTTTGGGAAACCCTGGTGTTCTTCAGTTTCTAGAGCATTTGAGAGACGAATTCAAGAAGATAGCCAGGAAGGGTTCCAAGGGAAATTTTTTAGTGTTCACAAGGATTGGATTGTGGCAATGGAGGGTTGTGGAGGAAGGGGAGGATTGTGGATGAATTTTCGAATTTATCCTCACTTTTGACAAAATTTAACAGAGTTGACGAAAGGACTAATGGTGCAACAAAACACCTACTTGAGTGACATCTGCAACTAATAATTGAATTGAGTGACCAAACTATAACTATGGATATAGTTGAGGGACCATTGCTGCGAATAACCCTAAAATTTATGAGTGAATTTTTTATCAGAATACTTTGAATAATTTGGGAATTTTATTGAGTGAATTTTTTTGATCAGAACACTTCTGATCGAAAGGCAAAATAAATAATAATAAAACGCAATTAATATGATAGAAAAATCCAGCCACCTATTTTTTTGGTTGGAGGACCTTTTCTATTGAGAATGAACAAGCTATACTAACAAATCTCGAATAAGAGTTTAATTGCAATCACCAAGTGTTGGAAACTTAGAACCGGTAATTTTCTTTCATTGATAATATTGAACTATTTACAAAGTGAACGCATTGAACTTACAAGGGAGCTCATTCAATTTTGAGCAAAGAATAATTATACATAATCAGAAACTCAAAAAGTAAAGGAAAAAAAGGAAGAAGAAAGAAATAGAACGTATAACCGACTGAGATTTCAAAGCTCCAATTGAAGGCTTGATCTGATCCACAGAAAAGTTAGAGCTAAAAGAAATTGGCTAGCAGACTAATCCTGAGACGTAGCAGAATATTCGAAAAGGAGGCGTTTTGACGGAGCAGACTGTAGGAGAACCCGCAGGCGGCTCGTAAGCTGGTAGATTAAGGTCCATTGCATTGCCATCTCCGAGTCCTTCATTTGCCTAACAATTGTGGCCTGAGTAAACAAAAAAACACTCTTAAATGATCATAAACAAAACTTAAAGGAAAAGAAGTAAAACAGTATCAATCAATTAATTCCCCTATAATAAATGGAAATATCAAATTTTGAGAGGCAAAAGAATTGACAGCAGGTTGAAGAGTTTCATTAAGATAACCTGAAGGCGTTTCCCAAGTTGGACTTCAACTTCTGTACCAAATGAAATATTACTGGCCAGGGATTTGAGAGGATCCACCGTTGGATCAACAGAAAGCAAACTAGGGATCTGTGGTGCATACACTAGCCTCCACCTTGCCTGGCCAAACTCTCCCTTCCCTTCTATTCTTGGCATCAGTTTTTCAAGTGTTGTAGTTGCAAGCTTTTGGAACGCAAGCTGCCCATCGTTTTCCAAGATGGACTCTGCCAATTGACTTTCGAAAACTCTGGCAGCCTATGAATATGCGGAAAATGGATCAGATCAAAGTGCCAGTAAGTCTAGGGCATGAAAACTTGAACAAAGTTTTGCAAATCCTAAATCAGAAATCCAGGGCAAATAAAACAGATGTGAAAGTAGATTTCACAGAGTGACCTAATGCGGAGTATATAGAGTCCACTATGTGACAAAGACAAGAAAACCTGCAGGAGTGACCTATTGGATTGATCATTTCATACGACACAAGGAACTGAATACTCCTGCCAATATAAAACGATATACCTCAGTAGGTGAGATGGCATCCTGTTCCACGGAGCCAGTAGAAGTTACAACCAGTTTGTCCTGCCAGTTTCTGGCTCGACTTTGAATCCTGAATTGCCACTCAGAACCTACCAAAACTAAATCTAGCATCGGATCTAGACCATGTTCAGGCTCAAATTTTGCAATATTCAGATGCTCTTGCTTGAGTCTCACCTGCAATTGCAAAGTTAATGAGATTAAGAGAAGGCCAAATGCAGAGTAACCACAAAGACGAGCAGTATATGGATTAGCTTGAACACCCCACCTGAGTTGCAACAAGATTTACATCACCATTCTCAAAAGTTAAGACACCTCTAGGTTGTATCGATTTGGGATGAGCTGGGCCATTTAATTCAAGCTCTCCACTAACTGCGAAATTGAGGATTAAAGGATAAACTACCCTCAACTCTGGTCCTAGAGCGAGCTTCAAATCACTAAGCTGAATGTCTACATTTGGTTTAATGTTCACTTGCTCCATCTCCTTTTCAGTTGGTTGAACTGCCAATCCAGAAGGTTGAAGGTTAAAAAGCAGAATTTGCAGATATCAACTTTACCAATCATATTCTAGTCTGAATTTATAGTATCATAATGTCACACAATGAAACAAAAGAGGCAGTGATGTCTTACCTGAAGGTTGAGGGAACTTTGTCCTTGAAGCAGCAGGTTGTGAACTGAAAAACCGCGAAACATACCTCGAGGCAACTACTCGATCGACACCAGTACCAGGGAGCCTGGACTCATTTGATGCCAATCTATTAGTAGCAGCCCCACTACCCTTATCGTGTGGTAGATATGCTTCACCATGGCTCAATTTAATACTTCCAGAGATGTTGGGTTGCAATATAGAACCAGTTATCTGCATCTGAGTGTCAACCTGGGCGCTGCAATTTTAGTTAACACATGAGTTTTTTTTGGCTGCAAACAAAAGGAATATGCAGCTAAGACTGCTATTAAAACATGGATTAACTCTCAATGGAAGGGAAAGGACTCCATTTCCGGAGTAAGTTTATCTTATTTGTTCTCTCTTCCTATTTTGGATTTGTACCACAACACCAGAACCAATGGAAACATCAAAGCAGCAAAATAAAAATTGGGATTTTAAGGATTCTGAAAAGCATAAGAATCCAAAAATCAACCTATTAACGATGCGAATGAACTTAGCCTTTCAATCATAAGAAACAAAAATAAGTACCTCAGAATATTCTTTGCACGTACTTCCAGAACTTCACATTTCAAGTCAATTTTATCTCCAAGGGATGCTTCACTTGTTCTAAGGGGCAGGTTTCCTTTTACAAACAGTTTCCCCCTTCTGCTTACTCTACTCTCCAACGAAGTGATGCATAACCTATTCGATTTCACATGAACTGTGCCACCGAAGTTTGTGAGTGGTTTCCAGAGAACTGGTGATGATATGGATGCCCTGTGGAATGATGCATATCCATCCAGCACTGGTTGTTCGACTGTGCCTCTGACCTATTGATATTACAATCCTCAACAAACTTTAATCATGGCCTTAAACTGAACCATAACAGAGCAATTTGACGGGAAAAAGAAACACAGTATATGAAATTACAGGCATGCAAAAAACCAACATTCAATTGACCCACCTGAAGTATGACATCAGCGTTTCCCTGAAGCCATTTAGCATAAGAAGATAAGGCAGTTAACAGCATCATGCCCCCATCTTTAATATCAGCATCTATTCTGACTTCCCCTACATCGAGAAGGTTCCAGTTTAAACCTTTGAGGCTTTCTGCTAATCGAGTATCCCACCCTTCTTCATTTCGCTCTCTTGAAAGTTTCTTTTCACCAGAGTCATCTACGGAACCCCTACCTCTTTCCTTTACCCAACCATGGTCCCAACTTGCACGACTTTTATCTTTTTCTAAATCTTCTTCCTCTGACATGTTATTCTGAACAAAAGTGACAGGAACACTTCCTTGAATGTGAACATGGCCAATTTGGATGATTGGTTCAAATTTTGCATTGAACAGAAAACGACTGGTTGAGGTTAAGGAAGCAACAATTTCAGCTCGTCCAAGATCAATCCCCCCAATGGCACCATCCAGGAGCCTTACTTGCACATCACATTCTGGTTTTACAAGATTCCCTCTGAGATCGCCTTCCATGTGCAATATACCCTTAATTGGTGCTAAAAATTTCCTTAAAGATTGAACAACATCAGTAGCAGAAGATTCGACCACCTGAATCACAGTAGGAACTAGACTAACAGGAAAGTTTAGAACAGCAAAGTGAAGATTCGTTTTAGGCCCTAACAAAGTCCCATCTGCGTGAATTGTAGCATTATCTTTCTGAATAAACATCTTTTCCAGGCGCAAACCATCATCGTTGCTGTATGCACCAACTGCCAGAACACGCTGAGTTTTGTAGGTTCCCCACTCCCAATCCTCCCCATGAAAATCAAATTCTGCCTGACAAAAATATATAATGATAAAACCAATTATTAGAGGACAAAGCCTACATGCCAAGATTCAAAAAGTAACCATGGTAGCTATGTATTCCAGGTCTAACTGCTACATTTAAGTTGGACTAGCAACAATTAAAACAAAAGGTTATGCTTATTATCTAAAAGTTGGTTTTTCCTTCAACTGAGAGGATTATCAAGGAGCAAAGTTCAAGTGATCATCAATTTGTAATATGAGTGCACAGGAGAACCTCATAGGATAGGACAGCAGAACTTCATAGGATAGGAGGACTCACTATCATTTGTGTCCCAACATCCAGTTGTCCAAAAAATGATTACCCATCTCCTTGCAATTTTGGTATTCATAACTAAATTCTCTAGAAAAAAGATATTTGATATTTGAACCCAAGCAAGGATGGGAAAGATATATACCATTGTATCCCCATTGCCACCACCACTTGCATCAAGAGAGCCATGCCAGCTACCTCTAAGCTCAGTTAAACCTGGAAGATTCAATTCTTCTAGAACAACTTCATTTAATGGAGTATAATGTCCCCGTATAACCTGAAATAATGGATCAGCAACAATCATATATACATAACTGCCCCGACTGATCTCATTACTACAAACAGAAGGAAAAAAAAAATCTATAAAGACATCAGATCCCAATTTCATGTACACCAGGTGATATGCATCAAGTAATACAGCTTCAAATCAGATATAAACACATGGTGTTTCGTCCACAAAGTACCTCAAGTAGTTCTGTAAGACTTTCAGTATATAATCCCACTGACTGCAAACTCTGAATAAAGAGATCCTGCATGCAAATTTCACAGAAATATGTAGAATCAGAGGTTTTTTCTTTTTTGGAATTACTTTTTATGAGTAAAAAAAGTACAGTCAGAGAATTAAAATTCATCACAAGTAACCTATGCTTCTATAGAGGGCCTTAAAACTGTACAAGCCACAAGGAATTCATTTTTCCTGTTTTCTTTTAGTTATTTGAAAACATGTGGACCATGACTCCTGCATTTGGTATAATGTCCTACTGATTACACACTTAGATGCTATCTAAATGACAAAGTTAATGTTCTGGGCTCAACTGAAAAGATGATAATTGCTATATATCCTTATTTCCAACTTATTTAAACGGGATACAACCTTTGATCTTGAATGAACAGCAGGATCCGTACTTCGAGAAACAAGCCTGGCTAGGGGAAGCATCTCAGCAACCTCAGCTCTAGGAACTTCCAGTCTCATTCTCCACCTCCCCATAGAAGATATGACACTACCCAGATGCCCAGCCATTGCCCTTTCCAACAAGCCACCCTTTTCCTTTCCAGCAGGGTTGCGATCTCGCGTTCCAGGCAATACATATTCACCCTGAAGCTCGTATCTGCTGTTGCTTTGCTCCAGGACTGTTTTCTCAACAGTGATCTAGACATGTTGTAGTTGTGAATTAGTAACACCACATGGAGCCCCAAAAAAGTCAAGACAAATTATTATTGGTTATTGATACTACTTCATTCCAAAAGACTTTGACACCATTCATTAAGTATAAGGGGGCATAATTCGATGTCCTGATTGTAAATCTAACAGAAACGCTGAAATAACAAAGCTTGTTCATGGCGAGTGAAAACACATTGACTTAGTTGATATATCATGGTTAAATAGAATTAAAGGAAGTGTTGTCAATTTCTTGGTTATTACCAAAGCAAGAGAAATGAGAACATCTCAACGGAGCAAAAGGAAGACAAATAACCATCAAGTAGGGAAAGCTTGCGAAAAATATGCATCACTATCATGGCATGAAATCAGCAACCAAAGTGACTGGCATTAAACTCAGCAACAAATGTGACAAGAAGAAGACAAATCATAAAGAAATTAGACAGAGGCAGAGATAAACAAACAAAGAGAACTCAAATCAAATATTCTGCTTCACCTCAATATGCATTTTCTACTTTTTTTTCACATGCATGGACCTCTTGGAATTAGGAAGGGTAGCTTATAACCATTAAGAATAGCAACAAGTCAAGTCAAGTTTACAATAAAAAAGATGTGAGTGGAAGGAAGACAATCTTCTCAATAAAATTTTCCTAGCAATGAATCCGTAAGGACAGATGAAAAGTACAAAAACCCATGGGTACTCACAACATCCCCACTCCATCTAGCCGCCACATCAAGGGCTTCACCTAGCACACCGCTGAATTTCGGCCGAAGTACAGACAGCAGTCCATGACCTCTTCGTTTCTGAAGATTAAGCTGAATTTCGGCCTGAAAGAAAACAACCACCTAAACATTTTAGAATTGAAAAGCAACGGAGTAGAAACAACTATCACAAAATAATCTCTTTACAAAGCTTAAATTAGATTATGATTTCTCTTTAAAATATAAAAAAGCAACCTTATGATTTCACTTAAAAGTATAACCTAGTTAGAAATAGAATGAACCAATATATAGATTGGATTAGAAAAGAAAAACAGCAAACAACCAGTGACATTATTACCCAGAATGTCTAAGGAAAAAGATAGCACTGAATGCCCGAAAAATAGTGGATAGGTTGAAGTCGTTTCAGGGTTTTTTTTTACCCCTTCTTTCTCTTTTACCTCTGTGAAGTACCTTGAAGCGATGATCAAAGATAATAAAAACTAGATGGTTAAATTGGCCTTAACATCCCAAGTTCCTTATTAATAAACTTGTCCTTGCAACAACAGAAATAGGGTCCTCTTATTATTTTAGAACTTTATTAGAATAAACATCCATGAAATCAAAAGCTCCAGTGATTGTCTGAACCATTCTTGACAGCCATCTTATAATGATCGACATGTGCACTAAAGAGGAATAAGGAAGGAGGAGAAATGGGGTACAGAAAACACTTAAATCTAGAATGCCTGCTGGGTTACCTTCTGTATTGTTCCACGGAGTGAGGCCAACTCCAATTCATCCAGTGGTAGCTGGCGTATCTATGACCAACACAAAGACAAAATAAAAGTTGGTACTCAATTTACTCAATTTGTTATTACTAATAAGCTCAACTAACAAGGACCAAAATAGGAAAACAAAGAATATTTTGCTTAAATACAGGTACCTCCAAGCTAGCAGAATGAAATGGCTGGAAGCAAATGTTTGCTTTTAGTTGCCCCTTTTGAAGGAAGAAAGACAGCAACTGTCCACTTTGGGAATTATCTTCATTATTAGGCTTCAAGGGTCCAACAAACTCCATTACAAGACTTTCATCTGGCCTACCTGTGGCATCCAACTGCACCACCAGAAACATCTCATATTTAAGAATGAACTGTAAGAAGCAGGAACAAGCAATAATAGGGGATCAATATGGTCAATCAACAGTCAATGCCAACGTCCAACTCTTCCTTTAGCTCTATCTGATGACATCTCACTAACCACAGCATTCATAAAATAAAAAAATTAAAATTAAAAGATCCCTATGAATTATTTATCGTGATTTCCATTCCCAGAGCATAGGCATGCAAAAATGTGCAGCAGAAACATGTCTAAAACTCGACTTAGGCACATGGACATGCCAAAGCAATCTATAACTTTCAAACTTGAGAAGTTCGCTCTCTAAATCTTTGACATGCTACTTTTTTTTTATATAAAAAAAACTCATATACAAGTAGCTTTAGCCTGCTAAAAGCTATTAAGTCACAAAGAGCTTCCATGATAAGATAGAATATAATTTTAAAGCTTATTACCAGTTACACTCTACAATGCAAAACATCAGGAATAAATGAGTCAACATATTAATTCAAAGGTTAGAGTGGCACTAGAAGATCAGCTTAATATATTGAGCTCCATTACAAGAAAAATGAGAGGTGAACTGAGGTGCCAACAATTGACCAGAACATCAGCATAAAGATTCGTTGCATTACCTTGATACACTCACGCGACATGCTCAATGATCCAGCCAACTGAGGTGCCAACATCAACTGATTCAATTTAAGACCTGAAATGGAAACCTCTCCAACAAGACTGTCTGTCTTTCCTTTATCTGTCATGTCCACAGGTTGCTTATTCCTCTCAAAACCAAAATCTTGTCCATGATCAATATAAGGCTTTAAAACCTTTCCCTGAAACTTGATCTTGCCTGTTGCTTTCAAATGCATAGGTTTCGGAGAATCGAACGGATAAGGAGATACCAAGTTGAAAAACTCAAAACTACGCATACGCAAATCCAAGTCAATTCCCTCAACAACGAATGGCATGGCACTCTTTGCATCAGCATCTCTTCTCCGTAGCCAGTCTTTGTCAGTGTAAGATGTTTGAACTTTTGAGGACAAGTCGAAAGCAGCAGATGAGGAATTAACAGTAATGGAATCATGCGAGATTATGATATCTCCTCGAGCATCACTGAAGGACCCTTCAGCTTTTGGAGCTGTCCATTTAATGTCAAACCTCCTGCATTAAAAAAATAAATAAATAATTGAAACACAAGTGAGTGAACCTAAAGAATGACCGACAACAAATGCAGACTATCATCAGCATCATGTAAATTTTTATTAAAAAATACCATAACTAAAAGCAGATGAAGCAAAAAGCAACATCAATCATTCTTGGTCAACAGTTAGGAGGGTAGACCCAGGAATCTTACGGCCTCAATAGTGATCCAGAAAGTTTTGTCTCCCCATTTAAATCCCCTAATTTGAGTGGCATTAGTTGAAGATACCCAGGTACATATCGATGCAGAATTTTATCAAAGCACAAACTTCCGGAGAAATTCACATCCATTGATGTATCATCAACCTCACCCTGTGCAGAACATCACAGGATTAACTTTCCAAATAGAAATGTTAGAGTGCATCATCATTCCAAACACTTCAACTCAATATGAAAGCTAAAACATAGCATTATAGGTCGAATAATCCCCATGGAAAGAGACAGACAGACAGACAGGGCACGCTAGTATAAAAACTCGCTAAGATGAATCTACAAAAGCTTGGCCAAAATTTCAACACAAAACAAAAGTCCATCTCATCATCAATCATACCTCTGGGCAAATCCATGCATTCCCTGCCCCTCGAATTTCACCTCCATCTACAAGGCTAGCTCTTATTCCATACAAGTCAGCAACCTATAGAAAATTAAAAATAATTACAATATGGCATGAGATAAAAATTACCACACAATTTTGGACATGAGCATTTTAGTTTCTCCTCACAAACTTACACAGCTATCAGTGTTAAAAGTGAAATTGGCCGACACGCATGAAAATGGTACACGATCAAATGCTGCTACTGCACCAGCTTCCTTACTTTTCAAAACTGCTTCTGATGCCGAAGACGGAGGAAAATCAGAAACTGATTGAGAAATCCTTCTAGATACCATTCCACTTCCCACAAATATAGGAGCATCCAATGGACCTTGACAGTTAAACACAGCAGTCACTGAACCAGCCAGCTACATGGGAGTAATTCAAAGAGAGATGGTCAATATGACATATATCACCTCACCTATTATCACTGCATTATTTCTTGTGGGAACTAAGTAAGCAAAACTAATGCATCCAACGCTATAATGAGGAATTAGGAGAAATCATAGGAGGCAATGTAAAAATGGCTAATGAAAGCATTTGAAACAATTCTTTAGAGACGTGAATGAAACTTTAAAAAATGAAAAGAAAAGAAAAACCGAGAAAAGACAGAATATTTGAAACCTCAAATATTAAATATTAGCAGTCGACGATTTTAAAACACATATGATATGATCTGTACCACATTTGTAGCCTTAGTGCTTCAGAGTTCAGGCAGTTGAGGATGCCATGCATGTGTTGGCCAATGTATGAGACTCGTACAGACTTTTAAAGAGTTTTATTTCAATTAACTATGATTAAGAAGAAGTTCTATTAAGGCTGTCATGCTAATTTAATACATGTTTGCCTCCATGATTGTCGCATGCAAGAAGACACTCTTACATCGATAATGTGTTAAAACTTCACAAAGACGCATATAAACAACAATGTGCTCCCATCAGGAAAATGCTAGTTTCATATCCATGTCAAAGTGTGGCAATTGCGTCCAAGTTTAGACCTTCCCTTTCAAAAGGAGAAGTCATGGGTTCTACCGTCCACACATGATGGGACCAAGGAGAAGCTAGCATCTAAATTGCAGCCTATTATTTCTGTTATCAAATAGGGAAAAGGAAAAGACAGATGCAACATGCATACACAACATACACATACCGGAAACAAGAGAGGTTTCATCTTGAAAGTTCTCATCAAGGCATTTACTTCCACACAAGAAACCTGCAAAATACAAAGATTACTAATTGGGTGCGGTATAATTAAATAAAATAGAAGGCAAATCAAATAAGACATTTCAAGTTGCCAGTTCAAGCTCAAAAGAAATGCATTCTTATCAAAGCCATGATTCTAGAAAGAATCGAAGGTGTTCAGAACTCTTAGTGTAAGCTACATAAAATAAATCTAGAACTGGTACTCAACTGACAAATGCATATCCAGATGGCCTTCAGTAGCTTCTTATTAAAACAAATTTATCTACTTCTACATAACTGAACTGAAGTTAGGAATTCTAGTACCACACACTCCAAGAAGCATCTCCAAAAGCATACCTGACACATAAGATGAAACTCTCCTTCCTCAGGATGAATACCAAAATCTCCAGAAGCTTCCAGGGGAACATCACCAAACCAGCCACTTGCATTGTGTAAGAATATTCGTTGGCCACGGAAACATAAGCTCGCTGAAATGTCCTGCATAAAAGAGACACATGGTACAAAAAATTTCAGATTTCAAGGAAAACATGACGGACAATAAGCATGATGGATGTTTTCAACCGTAAACCTTTTGCATGATTAGAGAATCATATAGCTATTGTGTTTTGCATATAATGTGCTGTTACAAATAGTAACATGCAATAAGACAAGTTTGAAGTTAAAAGATTGAAGCCCTGGCAAAGAAACTGCAAAATGCATCAAAACACACTCCATAAAATCATTTACTGTTTGGACAGCCTTAGGAGATTATATATATCCTGGTTTGTGACCTACCAAGCATATTTGGCGGGAATAAAACATCCACCCCAACAAGCATTTTATATCCATAAAGATTCAAGAAAAAAGAATTTATAACCGAGACATACAGAAAACGAAGATGGAGCATCAATTGTTTGAAAAGCCAACCCTGTCACATCAAGCTGTCCATGAAGATTTGGAAATGTTTCTCCTCCTGACATGCACAAGTGAACCTGAAAAAAGTGGGGAAGCATATAATATATCTCAAGATCAACAAAACATGGATCTTTTTCCTCCTACCTAAATGTCAAATGAGAAATTACGGTTTCAAGAAGAAAATGTGGCATTTCGTGGTTTCAGATGTGCAAAATCTTATATCAAATTAGGAAAAATACGAATAATCAAGAAGCAGCAATTGCCTCAAAGAATGAATTCAAGTAATTACTTCAGCAACAGAATCAACATAACCCATTTAGAGGCATAAACCGGAGATGTGCCCCCATCAAATTTTAGAAGAGAAAAACAAAAAATTATGCATTGAAGTTCGAGAAGCACCTCACCAGTGGCTCTTCCTTTGGACCAATTTATTGGAATTTCTAAGATCCGTTCAAAAAGCTGCAGAAGAAGAGACAACCAGCACACAAGGCACATGAACAAACTTTATAACCTCAGATTGGAAACAAAAAGGTGTTGGCAATCTCAATTAGGCATCATATTTACTTTGTAGTGTCTCCCTTACCGGAACAAAAAGGTTGGCAATTTTTAAGTTAGCATGCCATTTCTGTTCTACCATGTCAACAAAAACATCTGCAGACAACCAGCCACCATCTTCAGATATGTTATCGGACCTCCACATCTGACAGTTTCCACTAAGTTGTACATGAACCCGACCATAGTGATTTTGAAACTTCACGTGTCCATCAACATTCTCCATCGCACTATAAACATTGTATTAAAATCATAAATGCTCAACTTAATGAAAAATTTTCTTGTTATAAACTTTGCATAAGTGGATGCATTGTCATTATACACAGAAAAGTTTACCATATTTTAATTAGGAAGCCTCTTAAAAGATGAGTATCTTAATGATTATAGATAAACCTCTATCCTATATGCCAAAATTCCAACAGCAATAAAATTTTCAAGCAAAGCCAGCATCTGTTGCATAAGTAAATAACTTTTTATGATGAGAGCCAGCAAAACAATTATGTTATTCTCAAGTGTAAATTAAGAAAATATATAATTGAGTGGCCCTACCGAGGTTCCCTGTCACCATATGCAAGTAGCATCAGCGTTCCTCCTTTGAAATGTACTGAATCTAGCGTAACTGGAAGCATCTTCTCAATACCTTCAGATTGCACAACACTGACCCCATCTACGAGTTCTGCAACAATATCGTCAACTCTGGTTCCCATGCTAGACGTCAACTTTTGAATGGAACCAGAGAGAAGATGTGATAATGGCTCTCCGGAATTTCTAGAAAAAGAGGGAAAGCCTAATTTCAGGCTTAGGGGCCAGATAGGAACTTGATCATACGTTGCAACCGAAGGTAGTATGGAAGTTGAATTCTGCAACGTTTGACCTGCTTGCCTCTCAGATATCTCATCATCAGTATGCTTATTAACAACATCAACTCTAGAATCCTCATCTTTTACATTACAACTATTAGTATTAGTTCCCACAGCATTTGCAGAGGAAGCGGAATTTTTACTGGATGTCCCGTCTCCATTAGACCTATTTAAATGTATATAATTCGAACTACTTAAATGACTGTTGACATTCTCATTTCCTTTAAGAGGATGGCCTGCTGAATCTCCACAATGTTTTCCATCCTGGTTGTCATCTCTTGTAGTATCTTCACCAGTACTTGTGATAGAAGTGTCGGCATTAGTTTCAACCACATTGTTCATCAAATAGGAGTCAAGGTTGATCACATCATAACCGCCGGATGACTGTGAAGGCTCGTCAGACTTCCCCTGAGATAGATCCTGAAAATATGCAAGTGCCCTTACTGCACTGGACTGGAGAATTCTTCTTTTGGCAGTAATTCCAGATGCAGAGATATCACTCCCATAACCCTTCCTTTTAAATTTGTGCTTTTTAGGCCCCTTTATCACTCTGGACCAAAATTTAAGCCCTGACCCAGGAATTTTTACACCCAATGATTTCTCCAAATCTGCATGCTTTATTTCATAATCAACACCTGTGTCCATGCAATGATCCCTCCAGTGCATCTTTTCATCCATGCATGGAAAAGACTCGGAACTTGCAAAATCTGCAGAATGGCTATCACCTTCCTTTGAGTCATCCCCTTTTGATGGGCTGGAAGCCTTGTCAGAAACAATGTAGCCCATCTCTGCAGCTTTCTTTGCTGCTTCATCCCTTTCTCTTTCCCAGCGAGCAGCCGCTTCCTCTCTAGAAAGCCTCCGGGTTTTCGTTCGATGATCAATTCCTTCTTCAGTAGATAAGTGCCTCTGTAGACCACCTTCAGATGAGGGTATCCCTAACCAAGTATAATCCTTCTTCTGCGCAACCAAGACAGTTGGATGTGACAAAACTGCATCAATCACAATCCTTCCCCTCCTTAGACTTGCAAAAGGACGAAGGCGAAGTTTCATAGATGGGACCTCACCACAAGAAAATTCCTCACTATGAGGCCCAACCGAACAGGACTCCAGCGTGATGCTCAAAGGTGATAGCCTTCGAACCTTACCAAAAACAACTTCACGCTGAATATATTCACTGAGTACTGAACAAACAGAAGGCAAAAGCTTGTCTTCAATAAAACCCTTGGCTTTGGATTGGCCATACCATACCAATAAACATACCCCAGATATCACGGCCAAAAATACAGAGCACCTAACTAAAAGTAACCCCTCTTCCCACAGAGGAGACAAAGACCTCACCAGAGCCTTGCTTCGAGAAAAAGGCTCCTTAACACATTGTACCTTCATCCCATTTTTCAGCTCGAAGGTTCTCCTTAACAATTCCACATTTTTCCCCCAAAACTGTGAAACTCTAATTGCTTGGGTAATCCAATAATTCTGCTTTTCACATACACACCTGCGAGGAGCCCTTTTTGCCACATGCCCTCTTTCCCAACAAATGAAATTTCCATTGTTTCTACCATTTAGAGAACTGTGAAGTGAAACCCCAAGAAATGGGCAATGGAGTTTTCCACTCATTATCTTCCCTTAGGCATCAAGATCCAATTGCAAGTCATCGGCCAGGGACCAAGAGCTGCTCTTAGTCCCCTAACAAATCAGAAAATCACGAAACGGCAAGACATTTGAACCCTATGGAAATAGATGTTGATTTTCAATTAATACTTCACACCAAGTACAGAACTAGCATCAAATGGATAGAAAGTAAAAGAGATAATAATCGTTATTCTAGTTACAAATCATGAAAACATTGTTCAACAGTAAACACTAAGCCTTGAACAACCCAAGAACTACAAAGAAATTGGGAGTTGCCATTCAATTAAATCACTAATTAGAAAAAACAGCCCTAAAACCGCTCGTCACTCTCACTCCGGAGCAGAGTACCAAACACATAGACTCTCTCTCTCTACTCGTTTTGCACCCAAAACATACAATCAAACAAGAAATTTCCAACTTTTCTATTCTACTTTCATTTACCGAAACGAAACGCGAGCGTTTGAAGAACTTAACGAAGAAATGAAAACTTGTGAGCAGAAAATGGAACCTAGAGTGTTGAAACGAAACATTTTCGCTGAGACTGGTTGTAGGCTTATTGCAGGTGTTGCTTGCGGGTTTGTTTCAGTTGTTTGCTTCAGAGAGAGGAGGGAGAGAACCAAAGAGAGACAAAGAAGAAGAAGGCTCTGGGCCTTTTCGTTGCGGCTTTGCTTGAATTGCCCGTTTGTTATAGGCTTATTCTCCCCCTTTTGAAATTTTTTTTTTCTATTTTTCTCCTTCTTCATGGTGACAACAACTGGGAATTAAGGGGAGGGAGTATCAATATTTTTGGGTTTGTGACGGAAATGCCACGGTGGAACGTAGGAAATGTCCAAAATGACCTTACATGTCGATAGCGTACAAGGTTGAACTAGAATAATATGGATCAATCATTATTTTCTGTCCATGTCTCTTATGGGACGGTGGCAACTTTCTTTCTAACCTTCTCTTCTGAAAGTTCTCTCTTTTTCTCATGACATGTGTCACTTTTCTTGCACTTCAAAATCACTCATTTTCCTTGTTGCTAGGATTAGCCACGAGTGAAAAGTAAGAGGCGTTTTAAGGTCCCATTTGGTTCATGGAAAAGGAGACTTGAGAATAGAAAATCAATTATTTTCCCATATTTGGTAAGTTTAGGTATGGGAAATCGTTGCCTGGCTCATGAGAAAGGAGGGGGGAAAGTGAAGCCGTCCTCCCAACATGGGTTTTGTTTTCCCTCCTCATGGGAAAGTTTGGGAAAATGAGCTAACATTAAATACATTTTTTTATGACCATTTTATCCCCATTAACAATTTAGAATTATAATATATCATCAACTGCATTCTTTTTTTTATTTGATTTAATATGGGTATAATTGAAAATTTATACAAACTTCGTTTTCCATTCCTATTCAAAACAAACATGGGAAAGGAAATAAATTTCCCAGTTACTTTCCGGGCATTAAAAAAGAATCTTCCATTCATATTCTTTGGGGAATGACATAGAAAATAATTTCCCTTAAAATTCATTCCATGAACCAAACGGGGCCTAAGTTATAAATCATTATATTCAATTTCCCAACCTAACTCCCTTGTCAATTCCCTTTCATCCCTTTTATCTCCTAGCAAGTACCACTAGAACCTAGCTCACTTGTCAATTCCCTTTTATCCCTTTTATCTCCTAGCAAGTACCACTTGAACAAACGTCGAATTTTGGGGAATCTGATTTAATTTGAGATCGAATCAAACCCCGTCAAGGTATGGTTAGAGCCCCAAATCAAAACCAGCAAGGATAAAAATTTCTAAAGGTTGTTGATCACAATAAAGTTGAAAGCTGTAACAGATGCACCCACAACTGGCATACCTAATATTTTAAACCAAGGCTCAGATTATTGGGTTTCAGTTCAAGAGGAAAACTCACTCCATTAGAATGCAATAATTTCTCATTGTGTCCATTCATACACAATAAGTTCGTAACAGAGAAATGGAGGAAGAACTAAAATACAGAGAGCTATCAAGTTAACGACTTTTCAGGGAATAATATCCAATGAGCAAAACTGGCTGATTCATACGTCCCATGACAACTGAGCAAAAAAATGATCGAGAACAGCGAAACGGAAACTTCCTATTAGTCCACCACAATGAAATTAAAGGTCATCTTTCACAAAACCAGAGCCATACCCACTCTTTATTTCGCACAACTTTGGTCATATGAACAAAGAGAAATTACATGTTCATATATAAAATGTTGGACGAAACTGGGCTTTTACCGCACAGGCTGCTGGTTGTAATGGTTCTTCTCTTTCTTCTTAGCTGCAGCAAGCCGTGCTCTCCTAGCAGCAGCCTCTTGAGCAGCTGCTTTCGCAGCAGCATCCATCTCTTTACTAGACTTCTTCTTCTTCGCGGTTACAACCTTCTTTAATCGCTCCTTCACATCAACATTTGATGTATCCTCCTCTGTCTGTTCAGCTGCAGTAACTTCAGCCAGTCCATTAGTTGCCCCTGAGTTGTTTGGTTGGTCTTGAGATTCTTTCACCTCCTTGGAAGCTTTATCTTTCTTTTTCTTCTTCTTGGCGCTCTTGGACTCTGCGGGCTGATTTTCCTTCTTTTCTCCATCTCCATTCAGCGCACTATCCTTCTCTTGTGCAGCACCTGCAAATGTAACATAACAAAGGTTGAATATTGAATATGAGGTGACACCAAAGAAACCTTGCCTGTAGAGGTTCTGATGCCAAGAATAGATAAATAAATAAGAAACGAGACTCCACCATCTGCCATAAGACTAGAAATAAATAAATAAATACCACAACTTCACCTTCAAACATATGTTTGCCAATTGATTCTAAGCTTACTTTAGAATCAATGTGTGTGGTGAATGATAAACAACAAATGTGTTTCAAATGGCGTATCACATACCATACATGAATGTGTAATGTTTACAAAGAAAGTTTAACCATCTTCACATCTTTGTATGCCTTAACTCAAATTTCAATTCATAAATAACAAAATGAAATCATTGTAACATTCAGTTTTTATTCTTTCTTAACTTTAGAAAAAAGCACTATAAGAGCAAAACTGAACCAAGCAAAAAATTGCTGATCACTATAGTAAAACTTATAGGAAATAATTGTTCACAATTACCACGTGATTCATCTTGACTATCACTCTCCTTTTGAGTAACTCCAAAATCAGCCAGAAGGGCCTCAAGTTCTGCAAGTTCCTTTTTCTTTTTTTCCTTTTTTGAAAGTTGCCTTTCTGCCTCCTTAGGTGGCGCAGGAACATCAGCAGGCTTCTTCAGCACTGGCTCAGGGTTTACTGGCACCTCTGGTTCATTATCATGCTCTTCCTCTACATCATCATCACCTTCATCAAGAATATCTTCTTCACTCTCACTATCCTGTAATCACAAATTGACAAGCAGTTATAAGAACTTCATTCAGGTTTCCTTCAAAGCATTTCATCAGTTGCCAGAAATGTTGTGACAAACGTATAACCATACAAAGTGACATGCATGGTCCAATAGAAAAGGCCATCTCAATGAAACAAAGAATGTCGTGTAAACAACTTATGAAAATAAAGGAATGGGTATTTATGAAACATACTCGGCTACATTTCAGCCTTCGATTCCAACTATTTTGCCCTTCTCCTCACTTTGAAGGATAACTAGCAGCCAACATAGCTACATTGTAGAAGTACAAATCAGTCCACCTTGAAAACTCATGTTACAACCATTTACAGACACTCGCATACACAGAGTATCTCCTCATTCCACACGAAACCTAATCACTTTTCACCCATCGAACTCCATCTTTAACATTTGGGTAACAATATGAATTACAATCGCTTTGCTTCTGCTTTCCTTATAGCAGAAGTTTGATCTCCACCGGAAATCAGCACTTTGATCACAATAACAAATCTTAAGATATGCCTCCACGAACTTCCTCCTTAAACAACCAACAAGCCAAACTAAGAACATTCCCCCAGCAACTCATTAGCTTGGTTTTTCTTTTTCTGGAAAAAGAACCAACCAACGTTTTCCTCTATTAAGCCAAAGCCTTGCAAAGTTGGCATTTCCATAGTTCTTAGAGTAACATCAATACCCAACTACACTATCTCTATTCATCAATTCATTTCCGTCTATCAGAAAATATCTTTAGTGAACAAAAATCAAACAAACTAATGAATAAAACACAAAATTCAGATACCAAACATCAACAGAAAAAATAAAATTAAGCGAAGTTCTGACCTCTACATTTGGCCTGTCCTTATTCTGGTGGGGCTCCGAAGGTCCCCAAACGGATTGAGGCGGAGCCGTTGTGGCGTAGTAGTCATCATCATCTTCATCATCCACATCGGCCCACGATTTCGCGTTCAAGGGAGCCGGAGCCCAAAAAACCTGGGCCTCGGGCGCCTTGGGCTGGGCCGACTGGGCCGACTTGGAGGACCCTTTGCTCTTGCGATCCTTATCGGACTTCTTCTTCTTCCTCAGAGTCTCGAGCGCCGCGAACACGTTGGTGTTGTTGATGACGAGCGAGCCCTCGTCTCTCCTGCTTCCACCGCCAACCATCTCTGTTTCAACAACTCGAGATCAGCCAAACTATGCGGGAACCGAGAAAATGCGTGTGAAGCCTCGCGGTTTTTCAATTCACAAATTTGCAAGACTCTATTATCGCGAAAATTGAATAAGCTAAACTTTGTTTACAATTAGGGTTTCGAGCCTTTGATGAACGGAAACCAAACAATATTATATATCAAAAATTAAAAGATAAATTAAACCGACGAAAATTCTCGGAGTTTTGGTGGTGTCAAAATTTTGATCGCGGGAAATCGAGAGAGAGTCGGAGATCGGAGATTTGGCGGGGATTGTGAGGGCTGGTGATGGAAGTGAAGGGAAAATTTGGGGTTTGGAGCAGACGGTGAAATTAGGGATTGGGATTATTAATATGAAGAGAGAATGAGGGAGAGGGAGCTATGGAGGATGAAGGGGGATGAGTTGGTTACGTTTGCAAAGTAGGGCTAAATTGAAGAGGACTGGATAACGTAATGGAGTGCCGAAGAGGAGCTTATATAGGTGGCTGTGTTTTTGCTTTTTACCGATTGGTCCTCCAACTTATTGTTCTTCAAACTAGTCCCAACGTTTACGGGTAATTTCAAGCTGGTCTCAACTTTGTAAAAAACTAATACCAATGTACGTCCTCTGGATTTTTTATTTTTCTGCTTTTGTTTTTTGTTTGTTTTTAATATTTTCATGTTTTATTTTTTTAAAACATTTACTGGTTTTTTAAAAAAAAAATTCTTGTATTTTGTTTTCATGTTGTATTATTTTTATTTTCACGTTTTACTTTCCTCAAGCATGTTCAATCTTGGTTTCCTTCTCTTTGCAATTGAAAAGCAACACGTTTTTCTATTAAAACAAACCAAATACCGCAATGTTAGAAACTGTATACATATACAATGACGTAATAAGGTATGGACGTCCGGAGAAGAATTGTAAGTATAATTTATGTATATGTAATTTTAAAAGTGAAAACAAATTTTTTTTAAACTTCAGTGCCTAGACTCCATTGACGACTTTTCTTATTTCATATTTGATTTCCTAAATGTCACTAGCATCCTCCCTCAGTGGAAAAAAATTTCTTTTTTCTAAATGTTATTTCATATTTGATTTTTATCCATTTACTATGGATGCACCTTTTTACAGTTGAATATTCATCTTCAAGAAATAGGGTGTACGTGACCATGTAACTAGAATTAAGAAAATATGTTACCAAATAGATTTCATCTAGGTCAAAGTTCGGAAGAATTGGTCTCCACGGCTTTATTTGTGCTCTGCTAGGAAAGAAAAAACAAAGAACACAAAGAAGCTACTCTCTTTTTTCTCTTACCTTTTTAACTTTACTCACAAAAAGCAAGCATCTATACTTCTGATAGGGTCAGTAGAAGGCAGTCTTCCTGGGAACTAAAATCCAAACAGATATATTTCGACCGAAAAAAAATCCAAACAGATATAGAACAATAACAGAGCAGATAAATTAATAGTTTTTGCCAGTCACATTGATCTCAACAAATTTTACAATTACATGTATCCCGTACATATATATATTACAATATGGAAAATCAGGTACTTATCTCGTTTATGCCCGCGTGAACATCCGATCAAGCAAAAAGAGGATACAAAAAGAATGGAAAGGGCCTATCGACAGTAAAAATACTAAAAAGCATTGTCATTTTCTTCCTTCTTTTTAATGTCTTTGCAATGACTATGCCACAAAAAATAGGAAAACCATGAGGAAAAAAATTAGTACAAAGAATATCTTGATCATCAGCCACCTATTAGATGATATGCTATTCAGATACTTGAGCAGTGCCCCTTGTGCACCCTCCACGTTGGCCAACGTGTCATCCATGTTCTCATCAATCCTGCAGGAAGAAATGCCATCATCAAGATTCCAGTTGAATCAAAGTCAAGTGTTAGAGGAACACTACTTATAGGAAAACCATCTCTGTTTGTCAAAGTTGCACTTTTCAACCATGCAATAAACAATTATATGCCCATAGCTATCAAAGTCATCAGAAACACCCGACAGATGCAGTAGGACCATCGAGATTAGCAATTTCCATTTTCCACAACAAATTTTCTGTCTGACTAGAAACCTTAGGACCATCTGGGAAAAAAAAAAAAAAAAAAAAACCTTGGGACCAAATGAAAACTACAAATATACATATAGCAATTGTACTGAATGCATGGAAACCTGAATGATAAGCTATCCATCTTATCGAAAAAAATGTTAAACAAGTGAACTATAAGCTGCCTTCAATTTTCCATTTGTAATCTGCTTGAGTAAACTGTCAGAACCCCCGAGGTCAGAGACAAACCAATTCACTGGGCAATACTTTTACCCATGATCAACGGTAACTTGTTACTCAGATTTGTTTGACTAAATGATTATGTCTTGGGTCAAATGGGGGTCAAATGGAGCTCAAATATCAGATAAGTATTATTTCTTAGCTTCTGATGTCCTTAAAAAATAGAACAATTTAACATAACATTTAGTGGTTTAGAAAGGATGATGATTATAATGACTGATATAGCAAAATTTACAATCACTTGACAAGTAACAGTAAAAAAGGTAGTGTGTGAAATACCTAATAATAAAAAGTGATCCATCTGTTTAGAACACAACCACTGAATTCCACATCAAAGTAAGATACGGGAATTAGATTAAAACCTGATGGCAATCTCCCCTTGCTGAGACACCAAGGTCGCCAGCTGGTTGAAAATATTGCTTAGCTCATGAATAGTGGACTCAACATTTTGCAAAGCTTCAGCTCTGCTCTGCATGTAACTATCTTGCAACGGAACCATCTCCTGTTGTTGCTGTTGCTGTTGCTGTTGCTGCTGGAGCAATGGCTGACTCTCCCCATCCGTCTGCTTCCTGTAAAATTAGATACCAATAAATGTTCCACAAGATACAATCTCAAATTTTGATCACTGAATCAAGTCATCTCAACTTAAGAAGTTATAGGCCCCACAACAGAAGCAGATCACAATAACAAATTTGAAAAACAAAATCCTGACAAGAAATGGTCAAACAGCTATGAAAAAATAAATAAATAAGTTTAGAATTCGATACCGTGAACTGAGATAATCTTTAACATCAAAACAAAAAAATAGGATGTTCAAGAAGAAGAAAGGGTGCATGCAGTTGCGACAATTATTGAGAAATTCAGGGAAAACAAACCACAATATTGATAATGCAACAATCACAAAAATCACCTATGTACTTGATGTCTGATAAACATAGCTACTCATGCACTTAAAGGGTATCAGTTATCCACAGCTGAACCAAAAAAAAATGCAAAAAACAAAAAAATTACTCTCTTACTTGGGGAACAACTGTGATGAAGATGGTGATCCATTTGCCCATGGAGGAGGAGAGGCACTTGAAGAACTAGCAGCTGACCTGGCAGCCAGTGGACGCTGACGAACAAAAGGATTTGCAGCATCCTTAGATGCAGAAGCAGAAAACAATTGTCTTCTATTCTCATGAACCTTCATATTCTTCACGAAATCAATAGAAAAGATACGTTAGTCTTAGAAAATAACCTAAGGAGCAGCAATAGCAGAGCTCTCTCATACTAAGATCACCAGCCTAACTAGACAGGAATTAATATTCAGCAACATTAGGCCTTACCTCAGTCCGCATGGTGAGGACTTCTTTAAACTCTTTTGTGGTGCTCATAAGCCGATTTTTCAAGTCATCAACAACTGTGGTTGAATGACTAGTCGTGTCACTAGAAATATTCCCACTGTCATTTCTGGAGTTGGATAGAAGCTGAAGGTCTACCACTGCAGAGTTAAGTGCAGTAATATCCTGCTTGATAACTGCTGTCAGCTCCTGAATTTCCCTGGTAGGGTCATCAAACACGGAAGTCCTCTTTGCCACTACATGACAAGACAAATACCTTAAAATAAATAGATAAACATTTTTCAATCATAATTAACTATTGCAATAGCAACACAAAAACCACCAATATTCAAAAATTTGACGCCCTTCCAGGTAGTCACACTTTACAGTGGAAAGAAATTAAACCTAATTTAATCATCATCCGGAACATTCCAAGGAGGGGATGAAGCCTGGTGCATCAGCTCCCAATCTACCAAATAGAGGGTTGAGAACAGAGGCAACGCCCTATGTCAGTGTGATTATATATTATATTAGGGGTATGGTTTTGCAACTTTGAGCCACGAATTTCCTTATAAAAGTCAGGTGCAGAGTTCGTGCACAAATGCAACTGGTTCTTGCTTTCGATCAGAACATGAGAATATGTTAAAGTCATTCATGACAACAAGCACAAGTCAATGACTGCTCCAGAGACCTTTTTCAGATATAAGTTAAGCAAACACCGCATAAATAAATTTGCAATGTCTCCAATTTCAAACAAAAACAATTACAATTGTACTACCAATCATCAATAACTCACACTTAGTCAGCTTTCCAAGCTTCTGCGATGTCTGGTGTATCCCGTACCCGATTTTGGAAGCCCTCTTATTGAACTCGGACTGAACCGCAACCACAGAACGTTGTTCCTCGAATTTCGATTTCGATCCACTACTTAGCCCATTCTGCCCCGACCCTGGTCCTGATGAGAACGACTTTTTTAGCCTCTCTGCTACACTCTGAAACTCCTGCGTCCGATCCCTAAAAGACGATTGTGCCGCTTTCGCATTCATTTTCCAGACCCTAAATCTTCAAATTGCAATTCTACAATAGCATAACCACCTGAAATCGCATAAATTCACTCCAATACTCAAATGGCTGCTCAATTAGACATTTTATATCATATAAGTGTCATCGTTTCTATTTGGCCTAGGTGATGCGAAATTTGATTAAAAAACCATATCAAAACCCTCATTTTGTTCGGCCTTCCCATCTTTCTCGGCATCCAAACAGCAAAAAGGGAAATTAAATCAGGAAATAGCGAAATTACCTCCGCGAGAGCGAGATCTGAAACCCTAGACCCGCGGAATTGAAGTTCTCTTAGCAAAGTGAAGAGAAACTGATTCGGGAATAGAGCTCGCGGGAAGGTGAAACGCTGCGTCCGGATCGAGATCGCGCGAATGCGAGTTCACGTGTGTAAATGTTTGAGGGTGAAATTGAAGAGATTTTGATGCGAGGTTGGATCTAATGCAAAATTTAATCTTGCGGGAAACAGAGAACACTTGTTGCGCGTCGTGGAGCTGTAGCTGAACAAAATTTTGTTATTCTGACCAAAAACTAAAAACTAAAAATTTACTGCAATATCGTCGGATGGGAGTTTTTGCAGAATGGTCCCTTGATTTCTATTTAGTTTTTTTCGTACCATTTGGATCCAAGAATCTCTTGGAAAATTACAGATGTACATTGTTTTATTCATTTATTTTTTGGTGAGTGTTAAGTTTTTTTTGTTTGGAAGTAACTGAGTATTTTAATTTCGTGTGATTCAGTTGAGATTTTAAACGATTTTAAAGAAGTTTAAAAGTATATGAGCATCAATCAAGATTTTATAGAAGTCTTGAAAAATCTGAATGTATTCAATTTATATTTTATCTATTTAAATTTAGTTGTATTCAATCATAAATTTGAAGTGTATTCAAGTTGGGTGTAGTGAGATGTTGTTTTTACCAAGGTCTAAAATATCGATGGTATTAAAAATATCGGTAGTCTAAAAACAATGAAATTTATATGGAAATATCGGGATACATAATAATTGAATAAAAACCACAAAAATTGTAAGAAAAACTTGGAAATTTTTATTGAAATTTTGGAGGATGTTTATTTAGTCAATTATCTATTAGTTTATCACAAAAAATTGAAAGGAAATGCATTACATGATGGGTTTAACTGATTTAATGATTACATAGCGAACTAACAAACATTGTGAGTGTAAAAAATATTTAGTAATTAATGAAAGAAAATTAAACACACCATAATCATTTATATATAATGATTTACTATAATATTTTACACTTTATACATTGTATGATAAGATACATGAGTGACTTAGTACCACATAGAGTTCCTATGAGGTTCAAATTTTTCACTATATCTCTATGTGTAGTGTAAGTGTATTGCGAAGAGTAGTCATCATATGATAAATCCCCAAAATAGTTTTGCATGTAATTGTTAACATGCCACCTATGGATCCGAGATTTATTGACGTTGTCCATAAGCAAAATCATTTGAAGATTGGGTCTCGGATTCTTTTTATGAGCCGCTCAATTCCATTCCAAAATAAAAAGTCAAAGACTCACATTCTTATGTGAAAATCTAATTCTTGTAAGTTGTAAGGAAACAAAACAATATAAATATACATATTTCAGCATATTATTACAAAAACATAAGAAATATGGTGGTTAAGATGTTGGAGGAGTGAAATGGCAAGGATTTGAATCCCCTTTGCGTGTGCTTTGTGTTTTTTTCACTTTTTTCCATTACATTGATATTTTTGAAATTTTCGAAATTATAGCGATATTTTGACAAAATATTGCTGAAGTGTGAGCGAAATTATCGACATTGATATTTTCCGATATTATCGATATTTATACAATATGTATATGGATACATTCTGAAATATCTGTGACTCGAAAAAACGATAATATACTGAATATTTCGTTGATATTATTGATTTTTTAAACTATGGTTTTTACAGTCATATTACTTTATTGATTTATATTGTACTACCTTTGGCCAAAAAAAAATGGAATATAGCCGAGTGGGAAAAGGTATTGACCTGTATACCATTGTCTCATATTCGAACACCCATATAGGCGAAACTTATTTCACCATATATACAATAGAGAAATTTCACGCAACAAAATATGAAAATGTTTGCAGACATAGGTTTAGGCCTCCTTTGGGAATGTTTTTTTTTTTTTTTGCCAAAAATCTGCTTTCTTTAAAGTTAAGCAATTTAAGGTATTTGGTAAAAATAAAATATCCCGCTTATTTTTAAAACAGTGGCCTTTTGACAGCATGTTTTAAAAGCAGGTTATGTGTTGCTTTTCAAAGCTGCTTTCAAAAGAAGTAGAGATAAGCATGTAATGAATTTTTTTTAATTCCCAAAATACCATCATTCATTTTTTTAAATGACACCACTTTCACCTCCACATCCAACTCCACCACCTTTATCACACCACCTTCACCACCTCCTCTGCCACAACCACTACCACCACCACCACCACCACCACCACTTCCACCTCCACAACCTCCATCCCCATCACCACCAATACCATAACCACCACCTTCACCTTCATCACCACCACCACCTGTGTCAAATTAGGCCCAAACACCACCACACGATTAGCACATAACACTTCAATATCATGTCTATTTTAGTCATTATTCATAGTTATAATAATTTTATATTAAAATTTACCAAACTGTTTTGACACTGCTTTTTGTGCTAATAACACTTTAAAAAATTGTTTACTGAAAACATGGAGCTACTTTATTTTACAACTAATTATTTTCAAAGCACATAATACACAACTTTTTTTTTTAAGTGACAGTAATCTCAAACTAGCCATTAGCCAAGTTGACTAGAACAGATGTGCTTCACACTCTACACCCGAGTTCGAATCTCCCCCCCTCTAAGTTAATTTTAGAATATGAGACCATTTTCCACAAAATAGAGCATTTCACAAAAGTTAATTAATAAGAAATTTTACATCTGCAACAGTAGAAAACCCTTCATTAAAGAGTTTGAATAAAGATACCGCCAAAACCTAGATTATAGGGTTATTCGCAGCAATGGTCCCTCAACTATACCCGTAGTTACATATGGGTCACTGAACTCAACCAGTAGTCCTTCCGTCAAGTTCTGTTAAATTTTCTGTCAAAAGTGAGGGTAAATTCGAAAATTCATCCACAACCCTCCATATCCTCCACAACTTCAAAAATTGTAAATTTGTAAATTCAGAAATTCAAATTGAATATCAAATAATAAAAATTCTCACATATCTTCTAAACAAAACTTCAGAATCCTAACCCACCAACCCCTCTTCCCTCTCAACCTCTCGATGGTTTGCAAACTGACAGCGTACCGAGTCTAAGAAAGATTCCTCTTGTGCCGAACCTATGGTTCAACCTTCCATTATTGTTTGCTCCCTCGGGGAGGCCCAAAGATTAATCATTTCAGCACTTACCCTTGTTCATTTTTGTTTCAAAAGTCTACAAATTTTAGCACCCATGAGTTAGATTTAGTGGCTCTTGCAAAAGGGTTGGGTTTTAAATTGGTATATTTGAATTGGGTTCGAAGATTATGGAAGATCGATGTGATTTAGGAGAAGGGTTGGTCTGAAGGTAAAATGCGAGATCTTGAATCTGTTTGCTGGTCTGAATGTATTTATTATGAATATTTGAAAATATTCTTGTTGCTGTGCGACATCTTTTTAATTGAATTTTTTGGTGTCGGCAAGGATTGGGTTGCGGCAATGAAGGGTTGTGGAGGAAGGGGAGGGTTGTGAATGAATTTCCGAATTTATCCTCACTTTTGACAAAAAATTTAACAGAATTTGACAGAAGGACTAATGGTGCAACACAACACCTAATTGAGTGACATCTGCAACTAATAATTGAGTTCAGTGACCTAAATGTAACTACGGGTATAAATGAGGGACCATTGCTGCGAATAATCCTAGATTATATTACAAATCACGAAATTTAAAACCATCATTGGTTGCATTTAATCAAGTTATGAAATTTCAATTTGACATGACTCATGAGAATCATCAAAGAACCTTGTTTTTTGAGTTGGTATTTGGTAATGTGAAATGTAGTTTTGACATGACTAACTTGACAAAAGTTTGATCGCACAAGAAAAACAATTTGTGTTTCAATGTTGGTACAATCATCAAATTTTGCTTACAAAAATAATGCAACAATTTATCGTTTCTTCAAATCTAGACATACTATAAATTTTATAAGAATATAGTTTAATGAACAAAATTGATAAACTTAGCACTATTGTTGTTGCCAACATATAATTAAACTTTCTTTTCTACAAGTTATGAATATCAATTTTTACCTTACGCATAATTCTCACTATTTTCATTTAAAACAATAATAAAAAATTCAAAACGCATGCAAACAATTCATACTTTGTGCACCTCACACCTAATGCTCATCAAAATATTTCACATTCAACTTTAGACCTCATTAAATTTGTCCAAATTATTGCACAACCCTTATCAAAAAAATTTAGGCCATGAATCATTTTTACATGTTACACATCGCATTTCTTCCTTCCCAATGAAGGAAACTTTAGGCCGGTGGGTCATATTCACATGATACGCATATGCGATCGGTTTCAACACCCAGTAATTAGAGCGCGACGTAGACAATAACTGCTCGCTGCTTCTCTGTACGTACTTACTTCGTTTGTTTCCTTTGACCACGTCACTGCGTGCGGTTATATTGGCTTCCGGGCGCTGCTAGAAACGCCCGCTTCAACACTGTGCTCACGCGCTCCTCCAAGCTCTTTTGATAGACCCAAGCTCATTACCCACCACGTGTCGCTTCCTTAAAGCGAGTTTATGTTTCCTTTCTGGCGCCTCATTTCTCAAACGCAATGGCATTCCCGATATTTCACGTACAATGAGGCCGAGTTTTAAGTACCGCAAACCAACTCTTTTCATTAATTACTATTTTTCAAAAAATTATGAATATTTATCCAATCTGAACCGTTCGTTTTTTTATATGAAATCTGACCGTCCATTTTCAGCTTATTTGGCACGAAATTGTTAAGCTCTAGCCGACTATGGTACAAAATGAAGCGGAAGAATTGAGTTCCCCACATCGACTTACCAATCGGACGTTCCAGATATCGCCACGTGGTATTATCCAAAGGATTCGCTATTTTCCATTTTGTTTTCATTTTTTTCGTTATTTTCGATCAAAACCCTTACTCTCGTGGAACCGAAGAAACCCTAGCTCTCGTCCCGTCTCTTACGGTGAAAAAAAAAGCTGAAATTTCAACAATTATCGAAAATTAAATTCGAAAATTGGGGAATTACATTAGGGTTTCAAATCAGGAGGTCAGGAATCGAACCCTAGTTGATGCTTCGCGTTCATGATTTTCTCAATTCGTTTGGGGAACCGATGATTCGTTGTATTACGGTTAAGGTACGCTTGTGATTGAGTTTATTATTTTGAATTTTTATGAAATTTTTAACGTTTTCTCGGAAATGATCTCAATGCGTGGGGGAATAGGGTGTGATCGCTTGGTTTTTGGGTTTTATTTGGGGGACTTTTGTGATTTTTGCCTTGCTTTTGCTGTAACAGATCTGAAAACTGTGTAGGGGCATGTATGATGGAATGTGAAAATTGGGTTTTCTCGGTTTGGGTGCTTGGATTGAGGGATTGTTGATGGAAAATAGAATAGAGAACTCACATGGCACTGAAATTCCCAGGAAATCGAGATCTTTGGATCTTAAGAGTTTGTACAAATCCAGGACTACAAAAGAGGTCCCAACCAAGAGCTTGAAGAGAAAAGGTAGTGCAGAGGATGGTGATGAGAACAGGGACAAGAAGAAGAAGAGTAGGAAAGAGGTGTCTCTCAGTAGTTTGAAGAATGTTAATACTAGTAGCAAGAAGAGTTTAGATGAAGTGTATCATAGTGGGTTGAATTCTGGTTCACATGACCCGGAGGCGGTGAAATGTGGGTCGAGCCAGATATTGGATAGCGGTAGTGGGTTTAATGGCGTTTCATCACTTAGTTTGGGTAATAATGTTATTCAAATCCCTAGGCGTAAACGGGGTTTTGTGGGCCGAAAGAAATTTGAAGGTGGTCAGGTACTGAAGCTGCCAGATCAGTCTGCTGGTAAAGTAGGTCTTGTTGATCAGAATCATCAGATAGCTAAGTTAAATGTTGATGATTTAGGGACTCAAGATGAGTCGTTGAATGTTAAAAGAAAGAAGGGTCGTGATGATTTTAAGGAAAACATAGATAGTGAGTTGAATTCAGCACCACATGCTGATAAGGAAGTTGTTCATACAAGTCACTCGGTTGTAAGCAATGGGGATTCATCTTTGAAAAAGTCACGGAGGAATCGTAGGAAAAGGAAGGATTTGGCATGTGATAGTAAAATTGCTGCAAAGGAAGCTGAGCCTTTGGTCGATAGTTCCACAAAAACATGCCATGATTCACAAGAAGACAATGAGGAGAATCGGAGGAATCGGAGGAATCGTAGGAAAAGGAAGGATTTGGCACGTGATAGTAAAATTGCTGCAAAGGAAGCTGAGCCTTTGGTCGATAGTTCTACAAAAACATGCCATGATTCACAAGAAGACAATGAGGAGAATCGGAGGAGTCGCAGGAAGAGGAAGGATTTAGCATGTGGTAGTAAAAGTGCTGCAAAGGAAGCTGATCCATTGGTTGATAGTTCTACAAAAAGTTGCCATGATTTACAAGAGGACGATGAGGAGAATCTTGAAGAGAATGCAGCAAGGATGCTTTCATCGAGGTTTGATCCAAGCTGTACTGGGTTTTCTTCAAACAACAAGGCTTCTGCATTGGAATCTGCGAATGGATTGTCTTTTCTGCTATCTTCTGGTCAGGATTTTGATAGTCGTAGGTCAAAGTCTATTTCTGGGTCAGAATCTCCTTCGGTTGATAATTCTGGTAGAGTGTTGAGGCCGAGGAAACAGCACAAAGAAAAGGGACATTCGCGGAAAAGGCGCCATTTCTATGAAGTTTTTTTGGGGAACTTGGATGCTTACTGGGTAACGAACCGGAGAATCAAAGTCTTCTGGCCCTTGGACCAAACTTGGTACTACGGCCTTGTGAATGACTATGACAAGGAAAAAAAACTTCATCATGTTAAATACGATGACCGTGATGAAGAATGGATTGACCTTCAAAATGAGAGGTTCAAGCTCTTGCTACTTCCTAGTGAAGTTCCTGGTAAGATAGAACGGAAAAAATCAACACAGCGGAATAGAAGTTCTGTTGAGAGAAAAGGAAACTTGAAACCCAGAAAAGAAAAGAAAAAGAGAGAGTTGACTTCGGAGGATGATAGCTGCATGGGCAGCTATATGGACACTGAACCCATTATTTCATGGTTGGCGCGATCTAACCGTAGGGTCAAGTCTCCTTCCTGTGCTGTAAAGAAGCAAAAAACATCAGGTCTATCTTTAAAGTCACCGTTGTCTGATGAAGATGTCATGTTACATGGATCTCTGGGTGATGGTTCATTTAGAAGGGATAAAATTAGAACTTCTCATAATTCTGGCAGATCATCTGATGTTTTGAGGCAAGAAAAGCCTACATCACAAGGCAGCACTTGCCCCAGAGATAGCAAAATGCCTATTGTTTATTTTCGGAGGCGGCGCAAAACTGGGTCTGTATTGTCTCACACATCCAAGGGCAATCATGCCTATGTGAGTGAACTTGGTTCTATTACTTCTTTTGTTCCTGTTAAGGAGATTGGGGATTTGGAAGAGCCATATGATTTTGTGAGAAGGTTGGATGCCAATGGGCCATTGTGGTATATTGATGATGCAGGGTTGCTAAAGTTGACTCTTCCTTGGACAGAAGCAGGGAAAGTTACTTTTGAGTTGGGCGTTCCGATGCATTCAACTATTAATGATTCTTTTGGAGTAGAATTTTCGTTGTTTCATGCTGCATTGCTGCATCGGTATGGTACAGTGGTGATCACATGGCCAAAGGTTTATTTGGAGATGCTTTTTGTTGATAATGTAGTTGGGCTGAGGTTTCTCTTGTTTGAAGGTTGCTTGGAGCAGGCTGTGGCCTTTGTTTTTCTTGTCCTGGCATTATTTCATCACCCTATTGAACAGGGGAAGTTTCTGGATTTCCAGTTACCAGTAACTTCAATCAGGTTCAAATTCTCTTGTGTTCAGCTTCTTCGGAAGCAACTTGTGTTTGCAGTCTACAACTTCTCTCAAGTGAAAAAGTCAAAGTGGAAGTACCTAGACTCAAAAGTTAGGAGCCATTGTTTGCTCACCAAGAAACTGCCTCTGTCTGAATGCACCTACGATAGTATTCAAGCACTTCAAAATGGAACAAATCAGTCACCTTTTATGTCTCTTTGTGGGCGTCCCTCCTCTGTCAAGGTATTTGTCTTATGTTCTCTACATATTCCGAAAACAATTTTTGGTTTTAACTGAATTTTTTTTTCCTAGTCTTCCACCCTGTGTAGATAATTATATTGTTCATCAATGTATTTGTATTATGAAGGCATTTACTTATATAATTTTTCCACCAACCAGGGTACACGGAGGAGGTCCAGGCAGGGCATTAACTTCATGGGTGGTTCCAGGGAATCTACTTTTGTAAATATCAGTCATTCTACTTCTCATTCTGATGAGCTTCCCAGAAAACTTCCTCCACTCGCCCTATCTTTTACTGCTGCACCTACTTTCTTCCTTAGTTTGCATCTTAAGCTGCTTATGGAGCATTGTGTTGCTAATATATGCTTTCGGGACCCGGATTCAGTGGAGCTTTTAGGAAACTCTGGCAGTATGTTGGCAGTTGACTGTTCTAGTGTGGAGGACTTTTTTAACAGAGGTTCAAAAATTACTCATGAGAACAATTTAAAGGCATCACCAGGTAATGCTACTTCTGATCACTCCTTTTCCAAACCAGAAACAGAAACTGCTCTTGCTCTATGCAATGGAGGTTGGACAAAGTCATCTCAGCATTACCAAAATGGTGTTCTTAGTGTTGCTGGATCCTCCACTGGTACTGAGGTCCCTGAAAAGACAGGAACTGATGCAGTTGTCCACCATCCAGAGTCAGATCAATGTTCTTTATCACCAAAGCATTTGGTTGGCAAAGAGAAGTCTGACACTGATTCCCAGTCTTTTTTGAATGGTCTCACTGTCGAGATCCCATCATTTGACCGATTTGAGAAGCCTGTGGATGGGGAGGTGCAAAGTGCTCAACAGCCTACAGATTGTTCTTGGAATATGAGTGGTAGCATTATCCCTACCCCTAACCCCACGGCTCCTAGAAGTACATGGCACCGAAGTAGAAATAGTTCATCATCATTTGGATCCCTCTCACACGGTTGGTCTGATGGAAAGGCTGACCTTTTCCATAATGGTTTTGGCAATGGACCAAAGAAGCCCCGAACTCAGGTCTCATACACATTGCCTTATGGAGGTTTTGATTTTAGCTCGAAGCAAAGAAACCTTCAGAAAGGGATTCCTCCTAAACGAATTAGGAGGGCTAATGAGAAGAGGTTATCAGACGTTTCTAGAGGTTCCCAAAGAAACTTGGAGCAGTTATCATGCGAAGCAAATGTGTTAATCAATGGCAGTGACAGAGGGTGGAGGGAATGTGGGGCACATATAGTATTAGAGCTTTTTGATCATAATGAGTGGAAGCTTGCTGTGAAAATATCAGGGACTACAAAGTATTCATACAAGGCACATCAATTTTTGCAGCCTGGGTCGACAAACCGCTATACTCATGCTATGATGTGGAAGGGAGGAAAGGATTGGATCTTGGAGTTTCCAGATAGGAGCCAGTGGGCACTTTTCAGGGAGATGCATGAAGAGTGTTACAATCGGAATATTCGTTCTGCTTTGGTAAAAAACATTCCTATTCCTGGTGTCCGCTTAATTGAAGAAAGTGATGATAATGGAGCAGAAATATCGTTTCTTCGCAGTTCTACGAAGTATTTCCGGCAGACAGAAACAGATGTTGAGATGGCTTTGGATCCATCTCGGGTCTTGTATGACATGGATAGTGATGATGAGCAGTGGATCATGAAGTTTCAAAATTCTTCAGAAGTTGACAACAGTAGTTCTATAGAGATCGACGAGGAGATGTTTGAAAAGACAATGGACATGTTTGAGAAGGCTGCGTATGCTCAACAGTGTGATCAGTTCACATATGAAGAAATAGAAGAGTTCATGGCTGTAGTTGGTCCCATGGATGTGATTAAAACCATTTACGAACATTGGCGAGGGAAAAGGCTAAGGAAGGGAATGCCTTTAATCCGACATCTCCAGGTACTTTCTGAATGTTATTTATTTTAGGGAGATTCACTATTATACCCAATATGGGGGCCCAAATTATAAAAATACCCTATATAAAATGGACTTTAGAAACACACCCAAAGCCCATTTACAACATAACAAAAAGCTTTTAACTTCTTATAAATTACAAAACTGCCATCAATTTCTTAAAACAAGCCCAACCCCAAAATCTCATAAAAATACCCAAAGCACTCAATAGGGCATCAAAGTAATTTAATAATGAATATTAAATTCAATAAGGCTAGCTATCATTTTTTGGGTTTTTTTTGGGTTTGTTTATAGGAATTCAATTGTGTAGGGTTTATTTATAATATTAGTGCTAGAAATGGGTATATCACTAAATATCTCTTTATTTTATGTGATAGCTTTACCTTTTAGGTAGTTTAGAATAATGGGACACTCATCTACATTTCATCTCTGCATTAGTTACAAGTTTTCTTCTATGGTTGGGAATGTACTTCTCACAGCCAATTTAACTCCTGCTTGGTTCCTGTGCCAAACTCTGTGAACAGTATCCACCATTATTATAATAAGATGAACCTGTATAGGGAGAAGTTGACATTCATCAGATCATATTCTTGCTTAAAAGCTTTTAGTAATTTTCTTTATTGAGAATACTCAGTTTTCCCTGTGGTAGTAACCATGTAATTTTTGAACCCAAATTTAGGATCTTGACAGGGTGATTTTATTATGTAGCTTGTAATTCATGGGGTGGGATGCTAATACTAATAGTTATATATATTAATTCCTGTTCACCCTTGAATTTTTATTTTCATTGTGGAAAAGCCATCTGCCTTTTGTTTGTTCATTTGAATGCTTTACAAATTTTTTATTTTTTATTTTTTATTTACAGCCATCTGCATGGGAAAGGTATCAACAACAAGTGAGAGAATGGGAGCAAGCTATGATCAAAACCAATACCATCCTCCCCAATGGATGCCACGAGAAAGCTGCATCAGTTGAGAAGCCACCAATGTTTGCTTTTTGTCTGAAACCACGGGGCCTGGAAGTTCCCAACAAGGGATCAAAACAACGGTCACAGAAGAGATTTTCAGTTTCTGGACATAGCAGTGGCATGTTAGGAGATCCGGATGGTTTCCATGCTATTGGTAATTTTCTTTACCCCTGGTATTTCAATCAAAATCTTTTCCCTAAATACAAATTTTGACTAATTTCTTTTGCAAGCATCTTTTTTATTGGGTTTTGTTTATTCCCTCAGGAAGAAGATCAAATGGGTTTGCTTTTGGTGATGAAAAAGTTGTATATCCAGGCCACAACTATGACTCTTTAGACGATTCCCCATTGTCTCAGACATCACCTAGGGTATTTTCACCAAGGGATGCAACTAACATCTTGATTAGCAATGATGGGTTTGAGAGGAATCATCTACATAGAATTCACAGAAGCAAGTCAAAGAAATTTGGAAGGACGGTATCACCTGTTGAACCCCAGATGGTGTCTCCTTACAGTCACAGAGTGGTAGGAAACAGAAATGGAGTTCAGCGATGGAATACGGGTTTCCCTGATTGGTCAAGCCAGCGTTATTATCAAACAGATGGGCCTCAGAGGCATGACATGGGATTGTTGGATGGTCCTGATCTCGATGAGTTCAGACTGCGTGATGCATCTGGTGCCGCTCAGCATGCACATAACGTTGCTAGGCTCAAGAGGGAGAAAGCTCAGAAATTGTTTTACAGAGCAGATCTAGCAATTCACAAGGCCGTGGTTTCTCTCATGACTGCAGAAGCAATCAAAGGTTCTTCCGAGGACTCTGATAGCGAAGGGTAGAACATCAAAATTAAACATGAGATGACAGAATTGAAACGCCAAATCCCTCAGCTTGCTGTTGTGTAGGCAGCCTAAAGAGAGTCTTAGACTCGACAATGTTTTTGGTGGAATCAGTCAGTCCGGTTCTACTTTGTCGATAGTGGTGGCTTTTTTTCCCTTTTTTTTACGCAGATACGATAGAGAAATTCTAACATGAGAGCCATGAGCAGTATGAGTGGGGAAGAAAATCATTGCTCCAACGACACCAGCAACGCCCCTGATTCTTCTACTAGCGAGATTTTTTTTTACCAGCTCGAGGTCTGTCTATTCGGTTCAAATCAGTGCAATCTTTGTACTGATCCTGCAGGTTAGGGAGGGAGAGGGGGAGGGGTATATGAAATTTTTGGCTGCCAATCTCATTGTACAGATCTTTTTCCTTGTCCTTTGTTCTTTGTCCCCCTTAACCCCCCTCTCAGTGTTTTTAGTGTTCGGTATTAAACGGAGCAGTTTGTCCAAATAACACTCCACTTGGGAAAAAAAAGAAAGAAAAAGAAAAAGGAATGATTGCCTTTTGCTGTTGAACACTCAGCTTGCTTTACTCCATACTAGTGATAATACGCGACAACCTGATTCAACAGACTCATGAATTACACCGTTTGGAAACCAAACGTAAACACACTTTTTTCATTAAGATTATTGGGGAAGTGTCTGAAATAGAGTCATGAACTTTTTTTTTACACTAGTTTGTAAAACTCTACAATCTTACTCTTCTTGCATGTGAAAAGACTTGGGCATCATCGCTCGAACAAAGAATTGAACATATATATTTAGGGTTAATCGTTTTATTAGTTTTTAAATTTTGACCCGATTTGAATTAGAGTACCTCAATTTTCAAAATAGTTTCTGTGGTCCTTTAACTTTAGTTTCGTTTGGACAAATGGTCCTGCCCACAATTTTGTTAACTTTTTTTTGTTAAATATAGGGGCAAAATTGTATTTTTATATTAAAACAAAAAAAATGAATAAAAATTATATCTTTAAAATAACAATAAAAGAAAATCAAATAAAAAAACAACAAAAAATAATAATAAAGTTTGGGGGGGTTAGAAATCAGAGGAGGAGAGAGAGAGAGAGTTTTTTTTTTTAATTTTTTAATTTTTTATTCATATTTTAATCAATTTTGATACAAAAATAACATTTTGCCCATGCATTTAACAAAAAAGTTAACAAAATTGACAGCATAACCATTTGTCATAACGAAACTAAAGTTAAAGGACCATGGGAATTGGATTGAAACCCTAGCCGCACTCTGATCCCCTTTCTCCTTGCTGACAACCAACTGCGAGGAAGTTAGGAGGGGAGGTGGCCACTGCCCCTCCTCCCGTCCGCCCATCTTCCCCTTCCTCTCCTCATCTCCCCATCTTTTTCTTCCATATTTTTCCTTTCCTCTTATCCCCTCTTCTCCTCCTCTTCCCCTCCCCAGATAGTGTAACACCCCGACTCTAAATTAAATTTCTTAATTTAATTAATTTTGAATTTACGGATTTACCCTTGAGGTAGGGGTATTTTGGTCATTATTTTTACCTGGACAGAGTTTGGGGCAGTGGCTGGTATTTTTGGGTAGATCGTATTGAGTTGAGTCCGTAAACACGTAGTGGGCTCGATTCGGAGTTGTAACGAAGAAGTTACGATCAAAACATCGACAATGGCAAAACCGTAAATATTTCGAAGTTGTTTTTTTAAAAAACCAGATTTCTCTCTCTCTCTCTCTCTCTCTCTCTCTCTCTCTCTCTCTCTCTCTCTCCTGCGAACAGACCTTCTCCCCCAATTTTTTTCTTCTCTCACGATAGCACCTTCACACCTCCACCATCGCCACCACACACCTCCAAACTGAGCGGCACCGGTTCCGTTGGAACCACCACACTTCCTTCTTTCCGTTCCAACCCACCGCCACCTCGATCCGCCGCTGCTGTCGCCGGAAACAGCCACGAAATGAAGCTGTTTTGACAGTTTTTCAACAAACTTTCGGCCTCTCGTTCTCTCTCATTTCTCCACCAAATTTGACGAGTAAGGTATGGTTTTCTACCTATTTTCCATGCTCTAGCTGATTGTTGGGTAGGATTTCGTTAATTTTGAGCATAGGTCAATTGAATTTCAACTTAGGGTTCGGCCGATTTTGAATTTCCGATTCCGGCCACATCCGGTCACTTTTTGGGGTAGGCCCAAGAACAAAAGTGACTCCAAATAGGGTGTTGTACCTAGGATAGGAGTCTTGAGCCGAGGTGTTGAGTTTTTCCGACGAAGGGTTATCGCTTTGGACACCCACGCGCTGCCAGCGCGTGTGGCGGCGCGTGGGCACTGTAGCAAACGTGAATTTTTGTCCCAATGCGATCTCCTGGTTGTCACGAGTGCGTAGGATTTTACGGATCTCAATTCGGACATCGTATGACTATCGAACGGATTTTCGCATTTTGTGCGTTATCCGGGTTCGATAGGTTCGGACCGTTGGATCGACTCCATTCCAATATATGTTACTCTAGACTTTCCTAGGAACGAGTAGGATTTCACGGATCATGAATCGGAGCCCCGGATGTTCCGATTCAATAATTTAAAGTTTGAAGATTTTTCGATAACCGTTCGATCGTAAGCGATCTAACCGTCCTTTTTGGACCAAACTTACGGGACTTGTGTCTTAAACCTTGTGGAACTCTTAGGAACTTCCAGTTTGTTCCGTTCCTCGTACACTCGCTAGAAACCCGGGAAATTAGGATTTTAATTCAAGTTCTCGTTCGAAACACTTTGTATTAATCTCGTATTCGTGTTCTGAAATAGGTACTCCGACCACGCATACGCAGCAGGCGGTACCCTCTCAGGGTTAGGCAGTGTGGGACTACTTGTGAGTGGACTTTGTTTTCAACTTATAAGCATGGTTTTATAATGAGAATTTTATGCATATGAATTAAATAGTTATTGAAATGCATGTTATATTTAATAGTTAAATTCTTTATTTTCATAAAGTATTGGTAATATATTTGGGTTTTGACATATTTGAGTATCTTGAGTATGTATATATGGATTTTGAGAATTTATATATATGTTTGGCTATGTGTGGGGTACTTGGGTTGTTGAGATGAGATTTTGGAAAGTGATGAGTATAGAATGTCAGTTTGGAGTGCTATAAGCACTACCCTATGTACCTCCCCGGATTTGGAACTTGGATACGGAAACTTGAGATACTTGGAAATGTCGGAACCCGGGGCATCCTTGACGGGATGTTGCTGTAGACCCTTGATTGGGTAGTCTGCGCGCGTAGGACTGGTCACAGACGTACGAGTTTTGAGGGTATCGACTGTACGTGCTGGCTGAGAGTTAGTCCCCCGGTTGGACGGCTCGTTCCCTAGTTACATGGTGAATTGAGGACTCTTCATGGGGTCTCTGCCATGGTGACTAGTCAAACAATCCCCCGGTTGGATTGTTTCCCCGGTACAACTAGGTGTTGGTCATATTTATATTATTATTATATATGTATATATATCTCTTATATTATATATATATATATATTTACATATGTATATAACTATTCATTCATTCTTGTTTTTCGGTGAGGATACTTCCTTGCCGGTCGTGCCAATGGGTACGCTTTCGAGAGTTTGGTTTGGGACTTATAATATTTAATTGGTGGGTTTGTTTAGTGTTCTGTTTGGATTTCGGACTTGGCATCCGGCATTGGTTTGGTTTTGACATATATAAATATTTATTTGATTTTGATGATTTGGGATGCATTCGGATTTCTTGCTTGGTTTATTAAACAGTGGGGTTATATTATGTTGGTTTACACTGAACTGAACTTTATTTTTGTCCACTCACATTTTTCTGTTTTGCCCCCCCAGCCAGTAGTCGACTGAGCTCCGCAGCTGAGCCGGATCGTGTGCTCACGAGCCTTGAGCCTTCGTAGGATTCCTTCATTCTGTTTCCCTTGAACTTTGTTTTTGTTGTATTTAAATTCCTTAGATATGCTCTGTTATCGCCCTTGCTAGGGTTTGATCTTTGAGGCCGGAGGCCTTTGTTGTAAACTATTTTTTTTTGCTTTAAAGCATTGGCTAGCTTGTGGCACTGGTGGTAGTTGTTGGGATGTGGTGCTCTTCTTTACTCTTCGCCGACCGAAGAACTATGCTTGGTCATATGAGGTTTTCTTTGTCAGGTTTTGAGTTGAAATGGAGTGGTTCTCATAGGTCATTTTATTGTTGTTTCTGTGTTCGTCCTTCGTGTTCTCTCCTGGTTTCTGGTATAGTATGACTTACAGTTTATAGGGGTGTCAAAAGACTATGATTTTACTCATAGAAGGCTTCTTTTTGACAATTGGGATGTTCTGCGGTCCTCTCATGTGGGCTTACTAGTTGGGGTTTCTACGGTTCTCTCATGTGGGTTTACTGTGTTGGTCTCTAGTTGCGGTTCTCGTCAGAGGTCTTTGTGTTAGGTTTTATTTTTGACTTGTTCTTTTATTGTAATGGTCCAAAGTGATCTGAATTGGACTCTCATGTTAGCACATGACGTGTGTGGTACTCTTTCCTCCCATAGGATTTGTCCCATGAGGTTGTCCTAGGAAGATTTTAACGAGGCCACTGTATCATGTCGCTCTTTATACATATGTGGTTTTATGAATGAATTCTCCTTCTCAAAAAAAAAAAGAAAAAAAAGGGCCCATGGGAACCATTTTGGAAATTGAGATACTCAAATGCAAATTGGGTCTAAATTCAATGACTAAAAAAACGATTAACCCTATATATTTATATACAAATCGCCGAATAAAGAGCCAATTATGTATCTAGATATATAAAGCAAAAGGCAGAGAATGGTGAAACATTCAAAATACCAGAAAATGCCATTGATTAATCCAAACATTAAGAATTAAAATTATTAATTAAATGAAGATAATATGATAAATTCACACTTTTTCATATTTAAAAAAAAAAAATCAGATAATGAATCCTATTTTTATGGAACACAACTACCCATTATCTTTTTTAATTCTAAAATAAATTTAATTTTTTTATAAAAAAAAGTCTCTCACAGCCAAAATGGATTTATCGAAACAAAGAAAGCTATCTTTTGGCAATTGTGCTGGTATAAATTTGGCTGGCAACAAAAGCATTCTCTTCAATCATTGTCTCGAGGCTTTTTCATAATCACAGTGCATAAGCGGATGCATACATTTCCACATACGTATCACGAATAAATTACAAGTATTGGCATTTGTGATCTCTCTCATGTAAAGTTGCCATGGCAAACCCTCCGCCCATCCATCTTCTTGACGTAAAGTTGCCATGGCAAACCCTCCGCCCATCCATCTTCTTCTTCCTTCCTCCCAATCCATCTTCTTTGCCTCATCCCCTTCTCTCTACCTCTTTCTGAACAAAAACAAAAATGGTGATACACCGTTGATTTGGACGGTAGCGACAGGGACTTTCGCATATGAGAGGTGTGATTCTTAACGAATATGATTTGTAGGGGTATATTTTCATTCATCATTGAATTTAATTTCCGATGTTTCTGTTAAAAAAAAATCGCCATGAAGCACAATCAAATTTTTTTAAAAACAGGGTATGCCGTGCGGCTATACTGACTCTTTTAAAATTTAAAAGAAGCGTATAGCCAAGCGGATGTACTATTTCTTTTAATAAAAAACAGAGTATAGCCGGACGGCTATACTATTTCTTTAAAACAAATTAAAAAAATCAGCGTAGCGCCGGCTGGCTATACTATTTCTTTATAATTTAAAAAAAAAAATAAAGCGCACAGTATAGCCGCACGGCTATTCTATTTAATAAAAAAATAATAATAAGAAAGAAGGACCTCTAAGTTGCATTAGTTTATACTTTATAAATATTGATTTCGTATAGCCGCGCGAATAAAATACATACTTGTTTTATTCGCCAAAATTTTGGCAAATTACAACTTAATAGTCCAGTTGACAGGACCCGATCCCAATTCCACTTTGGAATTCGAACCAAGTCCTGTGCGTGTCCGACACCTCGCGAATGTCGGGCACAAATGACCTTTTTACCCTTCTTATTACAACTACGAATAAAACTTTCTTTAGACTCCTGCCGAAAATTCGGCAGAGTCTCCCTGTAATTTGTCCAAACCCAAAAACTTCCACCTGTTAAACAAGCAAATAATTTTCCACCAACTGCCAGAATAAAACAACCAAACATTCACCAGATCAAGTTTCCCACTAAAACTAGATATCAGAGCATTTTCTACTAATTTACAAGATTTCAAGAACTTTTACAATAAAATCCTATGCTTCTTGGTGGTGCGGAAGCTAGGAGTGGCCCGGTGGTGGATGCCTGCGCACTTCTACAGCCTGGGGGTGAAAAACAAGTTTGAAAATGTGAGTGGACAAAAAATAATGTTCTTGAAAACAGTTTATAATCCTAATAACCCCCATGGTAAAAATAACTGGATAAGTAAGACTAAAGTTCAACTGTGTTTAATATAAGGGGTTCATCTAACTATATATAAATGTATGTATATAAATTCGTAAAACTGAACAATTATATAAAGATATAAAACATGCACGAACATTGAGGAAACTGATATAAAATGATTGAAAGCAATAGCTGTATAAAAGTACTCAAATTCCTTTAAACTACCACCTAATTGTACCCCTGTAAAATCCGTCAAATCCCCTGCCAGGTCTCGGCGACACAAAGTCTATCCGAGCCGCAAACTGGCAGGATTCAGGGGACTATGATCAGCCTGATTCGCCGGCAGGTCTCGATGACACCAAGTCGACTCGAGCCGCTCTGGCAAGATACAAGGGACCGTAGTCAGCCTGATCCGCAATCCTGGCAGGTCTCGGGGACACAGAGTCAGCCGAGCCGCAAATCCTGGCAGGTCTCGGGACACCAAGTCTGCTGAGCCGCAAATCCTGGCACTCACGGTCCGAGCGTCCCCGAAACTCGTGAGGCAATGTCAAGTGCACTGACGAAACTGAAATCAGACTGGATGTCCGTAGACATCAGTCCAACTGAGGGTAATCACCAAAATCGGGTACATGATGGTTTTAAAATAAATTTCCTTAGGAAAATCTGATTAATAACTGTAATCTCAAATTATGCTGCTATCTCATCTGATTCAAACCTCAAACTCTGTTTCTATAACTTTTTAGCATGGATAAGTAAGCAGCACAGAATTATAGAACTATTACTGTACTAATCATGCTCGGAGACATAATAAAACTTATTCGAGATCAAATAATGAAATTTTATTCAGATAAACTTATTTATAAAAATTTATTTATATAAAATCAATATAAAATTATTTATGTAAACTCATTTGTATAAATCGTTTATATAACTCATTTATATAAAATCATTTATGAAAGAAAGTCCACTCACTGATGGTCCGAACTAGCTGGACCTCTTGAAGGTCCCTCATGTGGTTCTGTCGGGCCTTTGGTGCCTGATTACCCATAAAGATTAAATTAATAAAACTGCTCAATAACAGAATTAATTTAAACACCCTGCCCCCGGTTTCTAGAAATGCGTGCACTCATTTTTTAAGGTCAATCCTATGCCCAATTAACCTTTTAGACAATTAGAATGGTCTTAAAAGATCCGAAACTGTTCTAAGCGATAAACTGTCAGACCGGACGATCCGGAACCCCGTGGGGTCCACGATATCCGACTGCCAATCTGGGATTCTCTAAAGATTCCTTACAGAGAAAGACCCATGTCCCGTGAGTTTGGTCCGAAACGGACGGTCGGATTAACCAAAACCGCAGTATCGCTTAAAATCCAAACCATAGCCCCAGGGTTCGCGATTTCGGAGTATCCGGGAATCCGATTCGCGATCCGTCAAATCCTACACCATCCTGAAATCATGTAAAACGACATATCTGAATTTGGGTGCGATCCAACGGCTCGACGACACTGCACCCAGGGATCGCGTAATATGGAAAATCCGTTCGGGGCTCAAACGGACTCCAAATCGAGATCCGCGAAATCCTACACGCTCGTGACAACACGAGGATCGCAAAACTACACAGAGTCACTTCACTACCCACACCCACGCGCCTCCACATGCGCGGGTAGTTTGGGTGTCCAAAGCGATAACGGCTCGCCGGAAAAACTCGAAACCAAGACTCCAAACTCCTATCCTAGGTAAAACACCCCGCTTGGAGTCATTTTTGTTCTTGGACATACCCCAAAAAGTGGCCGAAAATGGCCTATCACGGCGGCCGAAGTTCGGCCGATTTTCAAATTGAAAATCGAGTGATATAGAGGATCGATCAAAACCCAGCCAACCATCAGTTAGAGCATGAAAAATAGCTGAGAAACCATACCTTACTCGAACGATTTGGTTGAGAAACGAAGGAGATCGAAGAGCTTGAAGATTCAAATGAAAACCGGCGGTTTTCTCCAGTTTCCGGCCAGCTCCGGCCGATGCAAGGGCGGCGACGGGTCGTGGCGTGACGGCGAGGGTGTGACGGTTCCGTTGGTACCTACGCCGGAGATCAGGCCGGCCTGTGGTGGCCGCTGTGGCGACGAGAAGGGACGGAGGTCGCGGGAGGTGTCGCGCGGGAGGAGAGAGAGAGAGGAGAGAGAAATGAGGAGAGAGAAAGAAGAAAAGAGATAAAAATCTGACTTCTTGTCCAAATTATCGTTTTGCCCTTCGCGGTATTTTGACCGTATTTTCTTCGTTACAACTCCGATTCGGGTCTACTCCGTGTCTACGAACTCGTTTCGCCGTGCTCTATGCAACGGCCTAAGCGGAATTATCAAATTCCTTGTCGATCAAAAAGTCAACTTTTTCCCTATTAAATAATGCGAGGGCAAAATCGTCTTTTTGGTAGAATATATTAATCCTACTTTTTAGATATTTTGTTTTGGGTTATTACACCAGCCACTATACAATATTTTAATATATATTATTTGTATTCAATAATATGTGAATTTTGTGTGTATCATTGAAAATTTTATAAAACAAATACGTGTATTATATATGAAAATTACATACGTACATGTTCAAGACAAGTTTTGTACGTTTGCTTATTAAAAAATTAGGAAGAAATCCAGTATCGTGCGGCTATACTATTGGTTTTAAAAATTAGAAAAAACAGAGTGTAGCCGTACGGCTAGACTATATCTTTAAAAAAAAAAATTAAAGGCCTTGTATAGCCGCAGACGTAGACTATTTAATTAAAAATATATATATTAAGAAAGACGGAGCCTCTTAGCTGCTTTCCCTTATAGCTTTCTCTCATAGCAATTTTTAACAATAAGTGATTTTCTCATAGTTTACCACATAGGCTGGGCTTCCCAATTTTTTTTAAAAATAACTTATCACCCCAAATAAGTAATGCCAAACGGGCACTTAGTAGCATTAGTTTATACTTTATGGATATTGATTTCGTATAGCCACACGGACACGGTTATAAGAATAAAATACGTAATTGTTTTATTAGCCAAAATTTTGGCAAATTACAAGTTAAAAGTTCAGCTACTATAAAATAACTTAATATATATTATTTGTATTCAATAATATATGAGAATTATATGTATACGACGTGAATTTGTGCGTATTATTAAAAAAGTTAAAAAAATACATGTATTATATATGAAAAATATGTACGTACAAGTTCAAGACGAGTATTGAACGTTTGTTTATTAGAAAATTAGGAAAAACCGAGTATAGCCGGGCGGCTATACTATTTCTTTTAAAAATTAAAAAACAGCGTATAGCCGTGCGGCTATACTACTTCATTTGCAAAATGATAGTATAGCCGCCCGGCTATACTATTTCCTTTTGCGAAAAATCGTAGTACAGCTGAATGGCTATACTATTTAATTTTTTTTTTTAAAAAAGGATCGTCCTAGTTGCATTAGTTTATACTTTATAGATATTGATTTCGTATAGCTGCGCAGCTATACGAATAGAATATGTAGTTGTTTTATTCTCTAAAATTTTGACAAATTATAACTTAAAAGTTCTGCCAGTATACAATATTGCGGCTATACTTTTAATAAATAAATAAATAAATAAAAAGACCAGGATAGCGCCTAGCGCCCACAATCCCTAGAATAAAAATGGAAACGGAAAGGAAACCGAAGAAAACTATACAACTTATTCACTCCTACCGCCATCACTAATATCATCAATAATAATAATATAGGGAAATAATATACTCTCGAAAGAACAATACCTAAAATAAGTCTGTTATTCAATTTACTGCTAAACTGGTATGACATCATTCTTTGATGTATCATCACATCTAAAAATAATACCCTCGAGGCTAGCGAGCGACTAATGGTTTAATTAGGAAGTGGCGGTTGTTTTTGTTACTAAAAAAAAGAATCAGCATAGATTCAACGGCTACTATTATTTAGCGGTAAATTTAACCGTTCGAATCGGCAACTTTCACTCCCTCCCTTTGACCTCTTTATCTCCTCTCTCTCTCTTTCTCTCTAACCGACTTCGTTGCACAAATGTCCGACTCTAAGCCGTCGGTTCTCTGCGACGCTTATTATCTTCACTTCCTCCCTCGGTTGCCAATTTCTGGGGTTTCTTCTGCACGCCGGTGGATGCAGGCATAGATCATACAAAAACTACACTGGTTATATAATCAGGTTGGTTTCCCCATGCAATTTTCTGTTTGCTTGCTCAGAAAATTGAGCAAAGTAGAGTAAATGTCGTCCTCTTTTCCTTCATTTTGATCGGATATGGATAACAAGTGGTTTTATTTCATTTCCGTCTGTTTGGTTACTGAGAAAATGTGGGAAAAGTAGAGGACAGGGAACATTCATATTCATGTAAAACATTGCATTTATATAGTTGAAGGATTATTCTCAATTTTCTTTTTCTGAAGAAAAAAGAGAAAATATGCATTTCTAATCATTTTATAGATGATGTTTGAATTATTTATGAAAGATGACATTTCTATTTTTTGGATGGAAGGAGGTGCCAAATTTTTCTGCATGCTGAAATCGATATAATCTGCACTGGTTATATAATCAGGTTGGTTTCCTCCTGTAATTTTCCCTTTGGATGGTGAGAAATTTTGGAGAAGAAAGTAAAGATGACCTTTTTTTGTGTGGGAATAATTATTTATCCATTCTTTTTTGTTCAGGTTACATAATTTTCTGAGAAATGGGTAATCGGTTGAAGGAAGATGAGAAAATCGAAAGAACAATTCGCACTCTTTTGAAACATCCTCAGAATAAAAGATGCATCAATTGCAATAGTCTGGTATGACATCTTCTTTGCATATTTTCTTATCTCTTTGGTGTGTGTCCTTCATTGTTATATGGTCCTCATACAAGTGAAATTAAAAGCATCAACAACGGTTCTTCATCTGCAGCATATCAGGGAAAGCAGCAAAACCCTCAGTTTGTTATTTTCTTCAAATTAACATTTGAACTCTGTAAATGCATGGTTAATTATGTGTTAGATTTCTTATTGCATTCAAGACGCACTGTGCTTCGAAAGATATATGAGAAGATACTTAAGAAATATATATGTTTTTGTGAAAAATTTAATTATATTTTGGTGGAAAGCGCAGTTTCGTACGTTTTCTCTTACAAGCAAATGTTCAACATTATTCTTAACATGTATTCTTTGTGCAGGGACCACAATATGTCTGCACAACCTTCTTGACATTTGTGTGTACAAATTGTAGTGGAGTACAGTAAGTATTCTTATCCGGTTTACACTCACTACCTCTCCGTGATACCCTTCTTTTCTATAGTTTTCTTTATTCTTGTTGTGATGTGCATAAATTCTGCATGGCATCATTTTGATTTTGTGTTTTACAAGTGCTGACCTATTAAGATTTTTCGTATTCTTCAGTCGGGAGTTCACTCACCGAGTGAAATCAGTGTCGATGGCTAAATTTAATGCAGAAGAAGTTAGTGCTCTGCAGGCAGGGGGGAATGAGGTGAGCGTGCATACTCATTGGTCTTTCTGTATGTATATGTTCTGTTCAGGTTCTTACTAAAATTTTCATTAACAGCGGGCAAGACAAATTTATTTTAAAGAATGGGATCCTCAGTACCATGCTTACCCTGATGGCAGGTGATTAAGCGTATTTATCTTCTATTAATGGGTTAATGAATTCATACCAGGTGTTTTCTAATTCACATACTTTCCTCCAGTAATCTTCATAGACTCAGGGATTTTATCAAGCATGTCTACGTGGATAGAAAATACACTGGTGGGAGGAGTGTTTACACTGGTGAGAGAAGTATGAACAAACTCTCAAGGCTGCGATTGGTGAGCTACACATTTATTAATGGTTGCACATACAATATTTTATTTCATATTTTACTACTTTCGTCTGCGGAGAGCTTGGCCATTCCTGATCTGCACGCTATATCAGCAGCAGCAAGCACTACAAACATAGACCTCATTTTGGTTTTGTGATGATGGATTGTTTGTAAGTTCTGTTGATTGCCCCCAGTTAAAGATTCTTGTTCATTTTATACAGAGTAATGAGGAGTCTGATGAAGGCAGGAAGGTAGGTTCATATNCATGGTGGATCTAGGAGCTTCCATGATGACGACATGCATGAACGGAGTTATAGTCAAGGAATGAGTCCAGGTGAAAGAGGTACCGACAGAAGTTTAAGATATTACTATGATGAAAGAAGAAGTCCTCGATATTCTCAAGAAAATGTAAGGAGTGGTGGTGTCAAGAGAAATCCTCTGCGTTTTGAGATTGTTGATAACAGGATTCGGGAGGAAAAAACCAGACGCAATGGATCCTCAAGTGGAGAAGTCAAGGTCCAAAGCAGGGCAACTGAAAATAAGAAGAACATGGAGAGGTCTCGTTCCCTTGTTGCACGCACCACTGAAGAGAAACTAGCGCAGAATGTGCCTCCTCTACAGATTGGTGAAATTTCTACAGAAAATCAGAAGAATGCTGATGGTTCTGCTCATAATCAGGTCAGTTGCTGCTACATTATGATGGATATTTGATTGGAGCATAGGTGTTTTTCTTTATGTAGGTTCATAGGCTCTGTAGACAGTTTTCAAGAAAGATATGCACTTATAGTTTGTGGTTTCCTCTGTAGAAAATCAAATCTACCAATGGCCAGGATGAGAATGGGACGGAAAACAAAATAGTAAGCTTGATTGATTTCAATACTGATTTCGACCCCCCACCTGCCGCAGCAAATTCACAATCACAGCAAACACCTCCACCTAATAATGATAACAACTGGGCCTCATTTGATTCATCTTCAAAGGAGAAGGCATCTCAGGTTCCAAACCCAGACCCTTTGGAGTCTTTGCTACTTGAATTGTCAGCTCCCTCATCTGTACCTGCGACTAATGCATCTGAGACACCACGCAATGACGTTGCACCCTCAACTTTGTGTATAAGCAACATGCCTGCAGGTGGTGCTGCCCCAGCTGCACCTGTAGAGCAGATGCCAACATTACTTGATGCTCTAACTGCTTCTACATCTACATCAACTAGTACCGCTGTACCAGAACAACCTGCTAATGTAGGTCCTTTGCTAGCTCTACCTCCTCCTAGTGGGGGTGATACCACTCTAAAAGTTAATAATGGGCAGCAGCCACCAAGTATGCAGCTATCCTTCACTGCAGATAGCGGTTCACAACATATAAATACTCCGGTTCGAGCTTCAAATGGTGAGGTAAGATAAATATCGTTTCCTCCTTATTAAATATTGAAAATTCAGTTTAGCATCACTGATTATGAATTATTCTGAAAATTCTTCAACGTAAATATACTGCTTTCTCTTATGTCTTATGTAGTTTATGGTTTTTTCTTACTTTATTGCTTAATATACACATTTGCAGTCAAGGACTTTACCACTGGCACCAAACATACAAAGATCTCTCAGTATTCCTGTTGAAAAATCAACTCAATCTTCTTTAAAGCCAGCTGAAGATACCGGCAGTAGAGCTGGATCCCAATACTTTCCAGCGGAAACAAGAGCTAGTATGAGAAAGGAACTTCCAGTGGTATCAAATTGTCTTATGTTGTTTCATATTTCTTTTTCTGTAAAAAATTTCTTAGTCATTATCTTATATTGAATTCTCTACAGGACCTTTTCTCTGCAAGGTATTCATCAGTCCCTGCACAAGCTTCAGGTTGGCATACTGCTCCAGCTCCTGGAATGGGGTACAGCATGCAGTATTACCCTAACACAACGGTATATAATGTATAAAAATGAATCAAGCTGAATATGTTCTGTGTTAAGATTTCTTACTGTATGCAGATTATTGATATGTTATTTTCATTTACAGCCTGCTCCTGCATTTCCTGCTCCAGCAAAACCAACAAACCCGTTTGATCTTAATGAAGAGAAAAGTGTAGTACATTCCACACATGTATGCACAACATTCAAACTGACATCTTATTCTTTCTCAATTTTGCGAAGTTTTTAAAATTCGTACTGACTTTTTTATTTTTATTTTTATGTTTAAGAGCATTCTTTTTCTTCTCAATAAATAAAAGTTCAAATCATAGTTATTTTGAACCTTCCAAGTATTATTTTTGTTGTAGTTTCCTTCCATGGCACCATTGCAAGGAGCTCTGCATCATGTGTCAGCACCTCCAGGCTTGATGCATGCTTCCAGCCTTCCTACTCATTTTTCGCAGTTAAAGGCACCTCAATCTCCAACTAATGAATCCATGATGCCATCACATTCGCCTTCCTTTGCAACTGCATTCTCTCCTAGTAAATTCATTTCGTTATCTTCTGTTTCTTGTCAACTTGTCTTGGCTTCTTGTTTTGTTTATGTCTAATAATATAATCATCTCAGGTGCCTACATGGGGCAGCAATTGCAAAATAATTACGTGAGGTAAATGATTTGTTCTTGGTTATCGTTTTTTGTATCGCATCGCATGCTACGAGCCATTTCAGCTGACAATGAATATAATTTCTTAATTTTTCGGCCACTATCCTCATTGCAGACCACAAGGAGTCGGTGGCTTTGGCAGGGACGAAGCTGTGTTTGACGCCTTAAGCACAACTCAGCAACCATTTCAGCAACCAAGTATCAGATACCCAGCACCCAGCAACTCAGAAACTTTTTCTTCAAAGAGAGGAAACCCATTTGGATAGATGAAAGATTATTTCTTCCATTAAGTTTAAAAATTCTTTTGGCCTTCAAGCATTTTCAGGAGGAAGATCTGCATCCTTTCTGGTTAAACATCAAGTGTAATGAGTAAATATGTAAATATCTTGCTACCATGAGCAAATATGTTCTTCCATGGCTGTACTAATTTGTATATTATTAATATATAGTTCCTTTGTGACCAAGATTCTCTAATTTTGCATGAGGCTGCTATCATATTTTACTCAACTGGAGCTGAATCTTGTGTATTTGAAAATAAAAAATGCTCTCTTATGCCATTATATTGTTTATGATACACTTTTTGGATGAGGTTAGGAGCCTCTTCGTTTTGCTTTACCCGAATTTGAGTTTTTACGAAGCTGTCAGAGAACGAGCCAATAATTTCTCAATTTCTGAAGTGGCCATTGTACTTCCAAAATGATGGAAGCAGCGTTTTCCTTTTGACCCCTCTGGCTTGCATTTAGGCATGGTAGACGCATAGACTGGCTTCTGGAATGACGAATGGGTTATTATTGCCTTAAGATGTCACGAAGGGACATAATTTGTAAACAATCTTGCTCTCTCTCTCTCTCTCTCTCTCTCTCTCTTAATCTTTTCCTTATCTTTCTTTTCAAGTTTAAAATTGGAAGTTAAGCTGAGCTAACTGCTCATGTTCTAGGGGAAAAAGTTCCTAGTGCGCCCTGACCACACAACCCAACTGAAAAGCCATTTATAAATATAGAAATATAATCCAGAGCCATTATCCAGGTGACAAGAAGAGATGCTGAAATAAGGTAAAATTAAAAGGAAAAAATAATGGAAAATGGACACAATCATCACACAATCTATGTTTCTGCCTGTCCTAGACACCAACCTCAAAACCAGAGGGCACCCGTAACAGGCGAAACAGTCGGCGACGAGGATTGGATCTCCCCAACTCATCCACATCTCAAAATGAATTTAGATGCCCAGCCATCTCACTTGGCAGACGTCTATACAGTAAAAAGTAAAAAGAAAAAAAGAAAAAAAAAAGGTATTATCTTATCATTTTTGTATTACCAAAAGGAAAGATGCTTTTGTAATTTTTTTTTAAGTGTTAAAAAATGCCAACCGATTTCTGAATTTGTCATTTTTTTAAAAATACAAGCGATAATCTACTTTAAACCGAAGGAGCTGACAAACTTAGAGCAATGGCTAAAAAAACAAATCATAACTGCAGAAAAAAAAAAAAAGGTGCATGTAACAATGAACACCATTAAGACTCGTATATTTGTTTGCTTCTTCGGTAATGCACCATTGTAGCTACTTTGGGATCACATGCGTTGTTTTGTGGCCCTAAATTGTTCTTTATAGTTTTTGGGCCAAGAGTTTCAATTAAATCAAAGTCAAATTTATTTTAGGCAATGCTTTAGATAGTGTAACTATAGGCTTCACACTTGAGCATCAACTTTTTGGATCCTAAAAAATATAACACAATATTTCATTTGTTTTTGGTTCACTCGCTTTTTCTTTTTCTTTTTTTTGTAAGAAACCTCGCCAGTATGAGAAATTAGATTTTTTTTTTTTTTTTACAAAAGAGAGTTTTTTTGTGGTTTTAACTGAAGTAGATCCCCTAGGAATGTCAACAAAATTACTGAAGCATATATGTATGGTCCCTATGAACAGCAGCAGAATTTATTCAAATCCTTGTGCATATAAGCAGGGCATCCTCTTTATTTAAAGGAGGAGGTATCTTATCATTCTGTTGTAGTAAAAGCCTCTACCAACGCACTAATTCCAATAAGATGCAGAAATTGACTTCCGAGATGAGAAATGGCTCAGAATTAGGTTTACACGTCAGTCAGCAACATTACTAAATTATTCTATATACTTAAATTTGTTTATTCAGAGGCTTCCTCTGTTTTCCCTCTTTGCCTTTTTAACTTTTTACCCAAGTGGAAGGTCAACCGTTCAAACTCTTGAATTTCAACTAAGGAGAATAAAATCATGGAAAATGGGTTGGTTATCTTATCTTTGATGCAGATTAGCAGCACAATTAATGAAGAATATGCTTAGGCGCAAATGGGCTCTTATCCTTTCTATATTTATTCATATCTTTGCAGCTATTGTGGAGGCGCAGTTGGAGGAACCAAAAAGTACTAGAAGTTGGTAATTACTGCAGCTTATGATTCTTTCCACCTCTGCATCAAAAAGTACAATTACATGAATGTGGACATCAATTTATAATGGTGAATCTGATGTGCAAGTGTTTGATCAGTTCAGTCAAAAACATGAGCTTCTGTAAGGAGGAAATTTTTAAGTGTAACGGTTGTATACAATTATGTGTCTATCTTTTTCAAGTTACGTGATGAGAGAGATACACACTGGCAAAACAAAAACCCAGCTTACAATGAATGTACCTCTTTAGCAAGTCAATATATGTATGATCAGTAGAAAGATAGACAACAGCTTCAAGAAATATGAACACAATTGCTTTCCTTTATTCATAGTAAGTCAATATATACATATTACAGTGTAGGCGATCTACAATGTAAGCAAGGAGGGAAAAGCTGCAGGCAACAAATACTGAGACTCAACCCACTAGTGAGTAATTTTTTCACTTGTTGACTCTCTCCCAGAACACCAATTTAAAACCATTACAAAAAGGCAAAGTTACAAGTAAAAAACTAAAAAAGCAAGCACCTTTTCTTTCTGTTCTGCAGAAAATTCCTCAATCCCACAAAATCCTCACTCTTTTTCAAATCAATTCCAAACCTTGCACGCACCAACTTAATTACCAACTTCAAAATGTACGCTACATCATCAAACAAATACAAAAGTCTAGACACCACCATGCATCCATATCATAGAAGCAGGCTTGTCCCTGCCCAATTTTCTAATACACAGAAGCAAATACACAACCATCCCAACCACAAAGCCAAGTGCTGCGCTTGATCCCACTAGTGAGACTGCAGTGCAAATAAGCATCACAAAAGACTCCCCCTTTGTGTTCATGTCCCTGGCACACATGGCTAGTTCAATCCCAGCAAACAAAAGCAGAACCCCCAAGACCCCTACAGGAAACTGGTTCAAAATGGTCACCAAGGAGGTCCCTAAGACCAAACCCAGCATCAATTTGGCTGTGCCTAGAAGAGCCACACACCCACCACTCCTACCCCCAAACTTGTACTGCCCTGCTAGCCCACCAGCTCCATGGCAACTTGGCATGGCCCCAAACCAACTCCCCACCACATTCATCAACCCAACTGTCACTGAAAGTGAAGTGGCTGAGAAATCCCTCTCAGGAAAAAGATCATTGGACAGTTTGCACACAGCTACCACTGAATTCAATATAGACAAGGGTAGCTGAGGAATTGCCCCTTTGATGAACCCTTCTTTCCATGCATGCCTAGAAATCTTCACCACTTCCAAGGGAGAGGGTCCAAATTTAATTTCATGCACAATCTTTGGTTTTCTTATAAAGGCCAAAATCACACCCAACACAAAAATCAGAAAAGCTGAAGGAAGTGAGGCTATGATTTTCCTCCACCTTGCCTTTCTGCCAGGCCTCCCTTCCACATCATTATTAGAACCCACAGCAGCATCAGCCTGCCCCTCACTTCTCTGATGATATTCCTCACCTGCACCATTAACAAGCACTATAAAACAAGTACAAACAATAGCCAGAACCAATCCATCTAAACCAAACCAATGCCTCTCCCCCAAAGCCTTAGACTTGGGCAAGTTTTGAACTTTCTTAATGTATTTGACAGCAGTCAACGCAAATGACAAGCCTTGTGCTAGCTGAATCCCCCTAACAACACATAAAGGGATAAACTTGTAAACCAACTTCATCAACCCTGTGACACCCAGAACAAGTAAGATGCCTCCAGTTAAAATCCCAGCAGCCATGATTTCAGGCACACCAAAATCTGGGTTGGCCAGAGCAGTGGCTGCAATTGCCTTCATGGGTTGGACTGGCATGGGGACTCCATAGATGGCACCAGTGATAATGTTGTAGACCCCAGTGAAAATCAATGTTGTGCCCAAATTCAAGTCCCTAGAGAGTGTCAAGGCCACAACAATTGGTATGTATGTGCCCAAATCACCCACTGCCCCATTCAATTCTGCCCACTTGGACTTGAAAATCAGATTGGATTTTACTTGGCTGACAACTTTGGCTGAGAAACCGGGTGGTGGTGCTGATGACTGAGACTGAGGAAAAGGTTGATGAGGAGGAGGGTTTTGGGTCGGAGGGATTTGGTTGTTTTGGGACTCCATACGTGAATTCGGTTTGGTAGATCAATCTGAAATGGTCTTATGGGCGTGTGACTTATTTATAGTAGTTTTACCTGGAAAAACGTACTCTGTTAACCTTGTTGCCAGTGCCACTCCTCCTCTTTAAGCGTGTTGAATCCTCTAATGAATAATATATATATATATAGTCTTTTTCTATTGAGAGATTATTTAAATAATTTTATTTGAAGAATGCATTTTAATATTTTTTACAATTATTTTTTTCTAATGATTCAAATTATCTATTTTTTAAATCTTCATTCATATATTATCTTTATAAAAAATTTCAAGAAATTTTTAAAATTTTAGTAATTTAATTGAGTAGTCAAATGATATCGAATTCAAATAATTTTTTACATATATATAACTAAATATTTAAAGAAAAATATATATTCGAGGACAAAAAAATTTATTTAAAAAAAATAATATATAAACCAAGGAGATGAAGTTAAATCTCTTAAAACACATGCCCCATGCGAATGGAAAATGAAACCTAAGGTAGATGGAGGGTTTCATTTTCCCCTATATTTTCTCATGAGTCATGAAATCATTTTCCAAATTTGGACTTACCAAACATGGAAAATCATTCCTTTTCCTACCAACCAAATGCATGAATTAGCTCGATAGATTTATAGAGGGTGATTATCATAATAGAAAAATAATGTATATTTTGAAGGGTAATTCAAATTTATTTTCTAAATTTTACTAGAATATAGTTTTCTTTTCTTTTTATTTATATCATAATGAAAAAAATTATAGTTTTTTTTTCATAATCTCAATACAAGAGATAGAGAGCATATTAAAACTCTATCTCATCTTCAACCATTTAATGCAAATCTGTAATATTTTTAGGGAAAAAAACTTATGATATGATCAAATTTAAGTTGAAGAAAAAAAAACTCATAAAAATAAAAGCTAAATTCACCTGCATTTCGGCATTGGATCTCTACCATCATCTTTTTTGCTGTTTCTTTATGTTTGGAATAAGTTGCAGAGACTCTTTGGGTTCTCTGTGTTGTTTTCACCTATCCTTTTGTGAGAGTTTTTCAGCTCTCCTTTGTGAGAGTTTTATTTGTATTGTTATGGCTTTGGTTTTTCAAGCTTTATCTCTTTTTGATTATTCTAAGTTTGCAATCTTAGTTGGGATGCCTATGCCAGAGTTTCTTTGATCATGCATGATCGTTAGTCGTGGTGCACCAAATTGTCTTAATTTTGATGTTAGATTGCTCCGTCATTGTAATTGCCTTTTTGTGGCTAGTTTGTATTGGCCATTTTGTGGCTAATGGCTTTTTTGGCTGAATTATGAATGCAATCATAGAATTTCTATAAATAAAAAAGCTAAATCCAGGTAGCTTACCAAGTAGAAAGAACATATAAATAAATAAATAAAAGCACGAAAGCAGATTGCACTCTTCTTCTGTACACACCACGTGTCATGATTGTGGCCTACAGAATCTCTGTCAGACTTGGCATTGATTCTGTCACCTGTCGAGGCAGAAAAACTTGGTGAAATGGGAATAGTAATGTTTTGCTATTCCTGGTCAATCATAGACTGTCATGTGAAAAAATTATCACGAGTGACATACTGTGATTAGCCAGAGATAATAAAACAGTGTTATCATCGTTTCACACAAATGTTCTCATGTTAAAGACCAGAGTTTTTTAACCTGAAAATGCAATTGGACCTTTGATCACTAACATCAATGGAAAATATGCGCGGGATTTGGAAAATAAAAAACAAATTTGAGAAAATTAGTTTTCTCTCTTTTTTTTTTCTTTTTTTTCTTGTTATAGTCATTCTCAAGCTTTTTGTCTCACAACTCTAATCATCATTCACACTTTGGTTTCATCGAGAATTTATGAAAAATGCTAGGCTTACCACATTTTTCATACCACATTATGTACCATCTCTCTAATAGAAGTGAGACCCATTGTATTGGTGGGCTCCACCTCTATTAGATAGGTGATACACAATATGGTATAAAAATATGGTAAGTCTAGCATTACCCATTAAACTGATAAAGGCTGAAAAGAAAAAGCGGTTTTCCATTGTTTTCAATCTATAGCTTTCATGAAACAAAAAAGCAAGGAAAAGAAAGTCTTAAGTTTTATTTAGAAGTTTGATTTTTAGTACCATTTATTACTGAATATAGTAAATTAATATCATTATTTACTTATCATGCCACATAATTTGATGTTATAAAAGTCATGATTAGAAATCTGAAATAGGGTTTCATTGGTTAGTGTGACAGGGTTATGTCACAAAGTAGAAAGTGATTTGTTATGATTTTAGGCTTTTAAATAAAATCGAAATTGCATATGTGAGTTAGGGCAGTTAATTAGTTAGAGCAATATCGAACCCACTTGGATGTAAAATTTTAAATTTAACCACCTAATTGTTTAACTAATTCAGCCAATTATAATATTTTTTAAGAACTTGTAGCCCCATCACAATTCAACTTAGCCCACTAAATGACCTAAAAAAAGCATTAACCAATTCAGCCTAAAGCCCAGTTCTTCTAATTCTTTGGAGTTCTTTTATATCTCTATTGACAAAACCCTGATTTTGGCATTATAGTGTGCCTACTATTTTCCAACCAAGTTTAAATCTCATTTCCTGTAAATTTTAGTAGTTTAAAAATCATTTTGATAAATTAATTAAAAAAATCACAAACATCAAAATTCATAAAGCAAAGCAACTGCAAATTCAAATATCTCGGCCAAAAACAGGCCAAACCTATAGACTTGGTAGTTAGTTATATATATATATTTATTTATTTTTATGTTTTAGGATGATCCAAGTGGGATCAAACAAAATAAAGACTAAAATAAATTAGAATGGTTGTCACCAATAAAATAATATATCTTGAGATAAATTAATGATGTGAACGAACATCAATTATGATATCATACTATACTTCTCAATTTGAGAATCGAAATCTTGATGTTGTGTACAATGGAGGATATGATAACGACAGGACAGCCTTATAATTTGCATCCTTTTCCCAAAGTCAAAAGTCTATGAGTGGGTTGTAGTAGCTGCTGATGCTTCGACTACCAGAAGTTATAATCTTAGCTCTGGTCTCCATGTCTATGATGAGGTTCCTGACTTTCTTGAAGATATCATTGCTGCGGATGTTAGGGGCACTGTGAAGCCTCGTTCTGTTGTTTTGTAATCGGTTTGGTTTGGACTTTTAGCCCCCCACTTACCCCAAAAAAAAAAAAAAAAGTCTATGAGTGGGTTTCTTTTGAGGCTACGCCTACCAACACATGTAGAAGTTCAAGTGGGCTTTCACATTTTGATACTTGATGAGGATTTTGTTGCTATGGCTTTGGTTTCTTTGCATGACCTAATGGCTACCCAGCACAACTAGAACTAGGTCTTCTAGAAGCAACCAACCATTTGGACCTCTTAGAAAAAGTTTTAGAAGTTATCTGATTATGATGCTATTATTAGATTATTAATGGTCACTAAACTTTGATTGTGTTATGTTATGAATATTGAAGCTACATGTCTGGCAAAGGATTCACAATCCTAGTTACCTGTTTGGTCGTCTAAAAATAACTTGAATTTGACTATGTCTAATCATCCTAGTCTAAAATGTAAATGAATTATTCAGAGACGCTTGTAGTTTAAGTGGTAGTTAAGCACATTAGCGCTTAACCGTTCAATTAAATTGGTTAGTTTGATCCAACGGTTGAGAAATATGACCTTATCTAAAGGCCTTAAATAAGACCCTTACTATAAAATGACTTCATGGCCACGGAGGGTTTGAGTAGGCGGTCAGCTGGATCAACCCCAATACCATGAGCTTTTACGGTTTGGATCTTTGAGCGACAATGTCATTAGACGGTCGTAGGAGAGAGCTTATCGTCAGAGGCCATAACTCTAGAGAAAGGTCAAAGGCGGTGGAACAAGGAGATGAGCGAGATTGGGCTGATGAATTGGGGGATGGGAAAGGGGGGAGGGGGGAGGAGAGAGAGAGAGAAGACGAGAAGACGAAGAAAACAGCTTCGAAACCCATGTCTCACCTTGGGTTTTGATATCCAGCATATGCTGGATTCATATCCTAAACAAAATTTAAGTTCAAGCCAGTGTGTGATGCAATTAAGCCCACCAAACAACAGACTGGACTCATGTCCATTTTAATTTAAAAAGTCTCATCCAGTCCAGCCCACCAAACAGGACCAAAGGGAACTAATTAGCCACAATTAGCTTACTGTCACAATGAGTAGTTAGCCACAGTTAGGTAAATGGCAATGTTAAACTTCTAACAAAACTATATTAACACATTATTACCACGTCAAAATTGATCTGCTATCCTTATGGTTTCAAAAAATTTGTTTGGGAACAAGTGCTCAAAATTCCAACAAATTTCATGAGGATTTTGTGATAATTTTGAAACCTGGCTGAAGTTTTGAATAAATTTCTTGTGTCTTATTTTCTCACTAGAATTTTGTGACAATTTTCAAACGCATGGATAGTTTATATAGAAAAATGTTTGTGTTGTGAACATTGCATCCTGTAAATTTGGTTTGTTAAATATTATAAATGTATCAAAGTGAATGGGAGTCAATTAAGATATTGGAGAAAACTAATTAGCAAATATAAATGGAGGCCATTGAGCTGAGCCTATGAAACACATTACAAACACAAGAAATGTTACTTGCTGTTTATACCGGAAATAAACGGCCTATGACCACCAAACACGTGGACGGGATCAATATTTTTCACAATGGCCCTTCGGCAAGAGCCCTGCCGAAGCTGTACATGTTGACTCTTCTCTTGTAGGACACGTGTCATGCTCACAATCCGCTTCTACAGTCCCACATCGGAAATATGAGCATAGTGCACGCCTCCCAAGGCCTATATAAGAAGACCCCTATCCTCAAAAGAAAGGAGGAGAAACCAACGGTACGCTACCGCTTGATCTGTAATCTAATATTTACTAAAACCGTACTTACTTAAGCATCGGAGAGCCTTCGGCCGGTACCACACCGGTATCCCAAGGTCTTACCGAACGTGTCCTTTTGTAGGAACTCGATCTCCCGAAGGCAAACGACCTTCCGAAGACATAATATCACTAAGTTGAGCGAGCCACGTGTCGAACCACTTTTTCGCATCAACAGTTTGGCGCCGTCTGTGGGAATACGAAATAAAAAAACCATCAACCCACTATCCCCAAGACACATGGGGACCACCTCAGTACCCACGTTCCTATCAGAGGAAGGGGTGCCGTTCGGAAGGCAAATCGGAGCTAGCCCAGCGCTACCCCCATGCACTCCCTTCGGAAAACGCCCCCTCTACCCAGACAACCGCCGAAGCCGAGCTGGTAGTCCAAATTGCATCCCTACGGAAGGACATGGCGAGGCTTCAGGAACACAACCACCTCCTTTCGTCCAAAGTGGACGAAACCCAGCAGCTGCTGCACCAGCAGCACACGCAGAACATCCAGACAACTCACTCTTCCGAGAGCTTGCAAACCCCTCATAGGAAGAGGAAGTACGGAAAGGTAGCGAGGGCAACGCCCGCGCCTTCCAAACAGTTGGTGGTGCCGACACCCAGGGATCAACCACACGTCCCAAAGAAGGTCTACTCCGATTGCCGACATCGGCTTAACGATCGGGAGGCAGAGAGACAGAGGTCTCCAATCAGGATTAACGCTCGACTAAGGGAATCCCGGATGAACGCCTTAGGAAGCAAGTCGCCTATTCGGAGGGTCAGAGGGCTGGACTCCGCAGAGAGTCGGCATCCGAATACATCCCTTCCAAGACGCAAACTTCCACCTACCGTTCGGCAACGCCTTCTCGGTACTCGGGGGATAATTCATTAAGCCCACGAAGACGCTCGGAAGACTACGGTTCCGAGGAAATCCCAAGCCGGGACCCTGTTGTCCGGCTCCTTTTCAGAAAGTCCAGAAAATGGAAAACGACAAAGCTCGCTCCCAAGAACCGGAATGGGGAAAGCTTCGGCCCGGACCATTCACCAGACGCATCCGGCGTTCTCGGCAGGATAGGGAAGTGCAGCAACTGCGTATACCGTTCTATACTGGAACCGAGGACCCCTTAACCCACCTTCATTCATTTCAGTCTGCCATTGGATGCAAGGGCCTGAGCGATGAAGGGCAGTGCCTACTATTCCCATCTTCCCTTACCGAAGCAGCCCTGAACTGGTTCTACCGGTTGGAGCCGAAAACGGTAGATTCTTTTGACGAGCTGAAACAAATTTTCCTCAATCACTTCATGATCCAAACGGACCGTCTTTACTCTGCCGATGATCTGTACACGATTCGGCAAAGGGAGGACGAACCATTGAGAGAGTATGCGGCGCGC